>NW_015547735.1:260138-264533 GCF_001515605.1 Sinocyclocheilus anshuiensis
TCATGGCAGAGCATTGAAGTCGACTAGTCGATTAGTCGGTGCGACCCTAATACAAATATATATGATATAAGTTGTCATAATGTTGAGAGAAAACGTTCTGAGATCAGCATTCTCGGAACACCCTTTATGTTATTTCTTTTTGAATGTTCTTAAAATATTGTAACCTTTAAATAACGTTATAATCACGACATGAAAAATTTACATTTTAACTTAATTATTAACATTCAAATAACTTTATATTTTGGGTGAAAATAAACTTAGCTGGATGTTGTAAGAAACGTTTTTGTATCCTTTAAATAACGTTATAATTAACAAATAACAAGAAACATTGGCATTTTAACTTTCTTAGAGTAGAAAAATAAACATTCAAATAACTTCATATTTTGGGTGAAAATAAAGTTAGTTGAATGTTTTAAGTAAGGTTTTTGTAACCTTTAAATAACATAATAATCACAGCAAGAAAAATTGACATTTGAACTTAGAACTTAGAATATTAAAAAATTAACATTCAAACAACTTCATATTTTGTGAGCAATCCCAAACCAATGGCGCTGTCTCAAACTATACCTACCTTTTCCAGTTTGTCTGATTTGTCGTTGTGTTTTCTGACTTGTTAATTTGTTTTCGGATTTGTCGTTGTGTTTTCTGACTTGTTATTTTGTATTCTGACTTGTTATAATGTTTTCTGAATTGTTGTTGTGCTTTCTGAATTGTTATTTTGTTTTTTAGACTTGCATTTGCGTTTGTAATTTGTTATTTTGTTTTCAGAATTGTGATTTGCTTTGCACTTCTCGGCCACCGTACACCTGTGATGCATATCGGATGAATTCTAGATTAACGCAAAAAACATTGTAATATTTCTCTACGTACACAACCAAAATCTACATTGAGGCTTACAAAAACCCATTAGCATCACTGATACGGGCTTATTTGGCGCTGTATTTTCACATTACTTTATCACTCTGATGTATAAATAATGTAATATAGTCCTGCCACTGATAGCCACATCTATACTGCAGTATAAATTATTGACACATCATGCCATGCTTAAGTGATTATATGCTTTAACAGTATATTCTGTTCATTACACGGCAGTTCCAGCAATGCCTCATGGGAAGGTGTTTTCTAGACCCATGAGAAAATACAGTATATTGAGTTTGCTCAATGGTTCAATCAGCTGGATAATGTCTGTAATACAATTTAACTTACTCAAGGGCTCACTGGCTGGCAAAAACTGTCTGCAGTCCATGACTTGTTAACAAACCAGTTCCCTCTGGATGAAGGTCGTCTGTGAATGTAGACAGGAGCTAAACACGGTCTGCTGGTCTGATCAATGCCTGTCGATCTGCACTCGCTCTGCGTGGCACATGGGTTTAATGTCATCACTCGCTGATGATTCAGGTGCAGATTTGAAATAATGAAAGCTTTTTTTTGGTTTTCTTAGTAAGAAGCCAACAGGTAACTAATTTAGGTCATAAAAACGTTGTGGCAACATTGTTTTGAAATGTTTCTAAAACATTGAAATTAGAAGGTTACAAAAATGTTTCATACAAACATTCTACTAACTATATTTTGGCCCAAAATATAACATTATTTGAATGTTTATTTTTCTACTCTAAGAAAATCGAAATGTCATTTTTTTCTTGTTGTGATTATAACGTTATTTAAAGGTTACAAAAACTTTTTAAAACATTCAACTAAGTTTATTTTCACCCAAAATATGAAGTTATTTGAATGTTAATTTTTAATGCTCTAAGAAACTTAAAATTATTTTTTTTCTTGTCGGGATTATAATGTTATTTAAAGGTTACAAAAACGTTTCTTAAAACATTCATCTAACTTTATTTTCACCCAAAATATCAAGTTATTTGAATGTTAATTTTTTAATATTCTAAGTTCTAAGTTCAAATGTTTTCACCCAAAATATGAAGTTGTTTGAATGTTAATTTTTTAATAATGACTCTGCTGTTCTTCGGCTGGTTCTTCTCTGTATAAGTTGATTGACAGACGTCTCGTCCAGTCAGCGGTGAGTAATCCCAAACCAATGGCGCTGTCTCAAACTATACCTACCTCTTCCGGTTTGTCTGATTTGTCGTTGTGTTTTCTGACTTGTTATAATGTTTTCTGAATTGTTGTTGTGCTTTCTGAATTGTTATTTTGTTTTTTAGACTTGCATTTGCATTTGTAATTTGTTATTTTGTTTTCAGAATTGTGATTTGCTTTGCACTTCTCGGCCACCATACAGGTGGGTTTATATCAGCATCAAATGTGTCGCAACCAATCAGAATCTAGAGTATGAACTCTGTTTTCTAATATTAATTATCTCTTTAATTTGTGTCTTTATAGGTCTTTATTATATATAGACAATAATATATTAATAATTATATTAATAATTAACAATATAATTGAAAACACACACACACACACACACACACACACACAGGTTTGTTTTTATGGTTTATGGGGACACACACACACACACACACACACACACACACCAAAACTGGTAAATCTTTAACTAAAATTACTGGAAAAAATATTTAAATGACTAAAAAGTACAACATTTTTAGCTAAAATTTAAATTAAAACATAAAAAAGAAAAAGAAAAAGAAATTAAAAATATTAATAAAAACTTTTATAACATCTCAGTAATACTAAAATAACACTGGTCTTTGATACATTCATTTGATCTTCCTTTGGTACTTTTAATAATAAAGCACATGATATCACAAACAAATGATAAAGCACATTTTATTTATATGTTTCATTCACTGAATTATCAAAAATAGACATGATTAATGTGAATTTGCAGCAAGATTAAATGTATTAATATATTATATGCTATTTAGATAGTTTTCACATTTGTCTTTAAATCACAGTGCAACTATAGTTACCCATTAAAATGGCAAAATAAACCAGGTATTTACAGTATCTGAATTTCCACCTACTTAAAACTTAAGTTCAGTTGATGCCTCAAATTTTTAAGTGTAACTGAATTGGCTGTAGGCTACAAGTCATTTCAGTTCTTTTTAAAACATTGGTTGAATCTCATAGAATTTACACTGCAAAAAATGATTCTCTTACTTAGTCTTATTTCTGTCTTGTTTTCTAGTATAAATATCTAAAAATTCTTGAATCAAGATGAATTTACTGTACTTAAAATGACTTAAGATAGCATGTCTTGTTTTCTGTAAAAAAAAAATCAATATTTTGATAGTTTTTTCTTAAAACAAGCAAAGATATCTGCCAATGGGGCAAGAAAAATAATCTTGTATTAAGATTATTTTTCTTACCCCACTGGCAGATATTTTTGTTTGTTTTAGGCAAAAGCAAGACTGAATATCTTAAATCATTTTACTTGTCAAGTAAATACATCTTGATTCAAGAATCTTTAGATATTTATACTAAGAATTTATACAAAACATACTAAGCAAGAAAATCTTTTTTTTTTTTGCAGTGTAAAGTTGGTTTTTGCTGACATGTGGCTTTAACTTATTGGTCATATGATTTTTTTTTTTTTTTTTTTTTTTACAGTGTAGCATAAGTGTCTGTAATCAATTTAAATGACTAAAAAGTACAACATTTTTAGCTAAAATTTAAATTAAAACATAAAAAAGAAAAAGAAAAAGAAATTAAAAATATTAATAAAAACTTTTATAACATCTCAGTAATACTAAAATAACACTGGTCTTTGATACATTCATTTGATCTTCCTTTGGTACTTTTAATAATAAAGCACATGATATCACAAACAAATGATAAAGCACATTTTATTTATATGTTTCATTCACTGAATTATCAAAAATAGACATGATTAATGTGAATTTGCAGCAAGATTAAATGTATTAATATATTATATGCTATTTAGATAGTTTTCACATTTGTCTTTAAATCACAGTGCAACTATAGTTACCCATTAAAATGGCAAAATAAACCAGGTATTTACAGTATCTGAATTTCCACCTACTTAAAACTTAAGTTCAGTTGATGCCTCAAATTTTTAAGTGTAACTGAATTGGCTGTAGGCTACAAGTCATTTCAGTTCTTTTTAAAACATTGGTTGAATCTCATAGAATTTACACTGCAAAAAATGATTCTCTTACTTAGTCTTATTTCTGTCTTGTTTTCTAGTATAAATATCTAAAAATTCTTGAATCAAGATGAATTTACTGTACTTAAAATGACTTAAGATAGCATGTCTTGTTTTCTGTAAAAAAAAAATCAATATTTTGATAGTTTTTTCTTAAAACAAGCAAAGATATCTGCCAATGGGGCAAGAAAAATAATCTTGTATTAAGATTATTTTTCTTACCCCACTGGCAGATATTTTTGTTTGTTTTAGGCAAAAGCTAACAAAATTTATATATATATATATATATATATATATATATATAT
>NW_015547735.1:264567-273760 GCF_001515605.1 Sinocyclocheilus anshuiensis
CATAAGTGTCTGTAATCAAAGCGCTTGTTGGTGTATGTTTCGGACAGTAGTGCAAAAACTGATGTCTGCGGTCAGCGCTCAGAGAGGCAGCAGTGAAATGTGTCGCACCTGCGGCAAAGTACATCGCTGCCTGAACTCAACACCTGCTGCGCTTCAGCCGAACGGACACGAGCTTCAGACTCACACCCGAGATAATCAGACCGCTTTTCATGCTTTCATTCCTCTCGTCACTGAACACACAGGTCAGACACGCATGAGCTGATTCTGTGCGGGAAGCTCGATGTGGCGTTTTATGAATGAATGGAATCAGTCAGAGGTTCATAACTCGCCAAGGAGCTTCTGCTGCTTCGATGTCTGTTTTCCCAGCTAGCAAATATATGTTCTAAGAATGTTTTGCTTACATTCTTGTTTTGATTCAAGCATTTTTGAAACGTTTTAAAAACTTTTTTGGTTATACAAACGTTACATTGTATCATTCTGCGCAAAATCATTGGAATGTTACATTTGAATGTTCTCTGAACTTTCAAAATGTCTGTTTTTAAAAAAAAAAATGTTTCAAAAATATACTTGGTTATGCGAACGTTAAGGGAACATTCCATTTTAGAATTCTTGCAAACATCATGTGAATGTTACTTTTGAATGAACGTTCTGAAAAAGGTAGAAACATTAAAAAAAACTTGCATGAATGATGTATGAATAACATTTTTGTGCTTATATTTTGAGAACATTATTAAAGACCAGATAACTCTGAATGTTACCTGAAATAAAATAAACTTTAAGTGAAATAAAATATATAAGAAACGATTTCTCATTTTCATTTAGTTTAACTTGATATATTAAAATAGCTAAAACTAAAACTGAAATAAAAATGTATAAAAATTGTATAGAATATAATACATTAATAATTGTATTGATAATAAATAATATAAATGACAAAACGCACAACTAATTTACTAAATCGTTTTACTAAAATTACTGGGAAAAATGCTAAAATGTAACTACAAACGTTCAAACGTTATTGATAGAACGTTTGTTCATAACTTTGAGAGTCTGTTCTGAGAATGCTCTTCTGGGGTCTGATGTGTGATATCAGCACATGCTGTGAACACGCTCAACTCTCTCTGAGAAACTGTGTTTATATATTAACCCCCTGTAAAGCAGCACCACGGGAGATATTGGAGCTAAATCAAAACAAAAAATCTGATTAGCATTCACGCCTTTGTTGTTTTATTCACTCATTACATCCGTGTGTAGTTTTTTTCCAGATCCAGCGATCCAGAGAATTACAGTAAAGACTGGACACCGTACAATTCAAGCACATGCAATATTTATAATTCTCAGACCCCTCATGTATTCTGACCTGAAAACCACATCAAGCATCAAACCTCTATTAGAACTAAACTGCATTATTTAAGACACAATCACTGAGTCTTTTCATTTTCACTGAGAGACAGTCACCGAGTGTGTTACATAAGATGCGTTATATAAGCAACATACAGCATTAGCATCCCTTCCAGCGCAAAACCAAGGGATTTCATGCATTCCTGCCTCATGTGCTGAAGTTAAAAGCCACGATAGAATATTCATAAATGCACAGCATTTATAGCGATTCAGCGGCATTTCTCTGCTGTGTGCTGATCCGCTCTGCACTTCATGTGTGTGTGCAATGCAAATCTGACTCATGCATGCAATTAAACACTCTCACGCTGGCTTTCTGTCTTTATTTATTATCAAGCATGCATTAAATCCAGATCACACCACTGTGTGTGAACAAATCTGCGCTGCATCTGATTGGTCACCGCTCACAGGGCTCCTGATTGGTGATTAACTCATAATGGCTGCATAATTACCCACTACAAGTCATTTAAAAACTCTTAAATTAAACACAAGCACATCAACTCCCATTCACAAGTGTTAATATCAGGGTTATGCAAATGATCTAAACTCTATCTATCTATCTATCTCACTTTATCTATCTATCTATCTATCTATCTATCTATCTATCTATCTATCTATCTATCTATCTATCTATCTATCTATTCTATCTATCTATCTATCTCACTTTGTCCGTGAAAGATTATAAAATGCTTGTTTAAGCCAACACTCAAAGTTAGTTACTTTTCTCATAAGAATGACAATCATATGAATTTCTTTGAATTTAAAGTAATTTTAAATTCAACTTCCTTACATTCAAATATCTATTATAAATCCTGAACTATTAAAAAAGTTACAAAATTAAAATAAATTAATAATAAATAAAAAAATAAAAATGGGATATGCAATATATTTTGAGTATTATTGAATTGACATAATATGACACCAGAAAACCAACAATTTCATACAAATTGTTGGATGGATAGATGGATAGACAGACAGACAGATAGACAGACAGACAGATAGATGACAGACAGACAGACAGACAGACAGACAGATAGATGACAGACAGACAGACAGACAAACAGATAGACAGACAGAAGACAGACTTGAGCAGCAAATCAGCATATTAGAATGATTTCTGAAGATCATGTGACACTGAAGACTGGAGTAATGATGCTGAAAATACAGCTTTGAAAGCACAGAAATAAATAGAGTTTAACAGATATTCACATAGAAAACAGCTGTTTTAGATTCTAATAATATTTCACAATTTTTACTGCTTTTTTTTCAGTAAAATTAATGCAGCCTTGGTGAGCAGAAGAGACTTCTTTTAAAAACATTAAAAATCCAAAAAAAACATTTAATCCTTTAAAAAAAAAAATGTTCAAGGGTAAATCAATGAAAATTTAACATGCACCATTATTGCGATTTGCATGCACCATAAAGTATGAACATCCAAAAACAGCTCATAGCAAACCAGAGGAACATAGTTTAATGACCTCAGTGAGCCGGCGAGAACATTAATTAGTAGCTCCTCATCAGAGTCACAGACGCATGTATTCATTTTTACACGCCTCTCCATTCCATCAGATTATTGTGTCATTCCGTCCGGTGTGTAATCATATCCCGGTGCTGTTATTGAATATAAAAACCTCATCGCTGCTCTCCGACAGCTTCTCTATTAATAAAATGCCAGAATCATTCATTGTAATGAATTCAGTGAGCTGCCTTCGGTCTACGATCTGTCACTCAGGTGGAAATATAAGAGCTGCTTTCCATATAAAAGAGCTTGTCTCTGGCTCAGAGCAGATGGGGAATAAGCAGACGGGTCTTATGTGTGTTTGCAGGACTTTAGTGCCCATCGGAGGAAACTTTCGCTCACAACTTATGCATTGTTTTGTTTCTCTGAGCGCTGTATGTAGATTAGACCAACTGCATCCGCCATCTGTTGAGTCGAGACTTTATGCTGGCAGGAAAACAAACACGAGCGAGCATTGTTAAAGAAAAAGAGCAGTAAACAATCAAATCCCAAGCCTGAAATTCATAGACACTGGTAACAAATTTAGGTTCTAAAAACGTTATGGAAACATTGTGTAAAACGTTGAAATGTCCCGTTTTCTTGTCGGGATTAGAACGTTATTTAAAGGTTACAAAAACATTTCTTAGAATGTTCTACTAACTTTTACACCCAACATATAACATTATCAAAAAGTTTCTTTTTAATATTCAAAAAATGAATGTTAAAATGTCTATGATTAGAATGATATTTAAAGGGTACTAAAGTATTTCTTGCACCATTCTATTTTTAATCAAAATATAACATTGTTTTTAAAATTCTACTGTAAAAACAGTAAAAATGTCAGATTTTGGTGTCGTGATTGTAACATTATTTAAACGTTACAAAAACATTCTTCTACTAACTTTATTGTTTTACTTGCTGTAAGATATAAAGTTTTTTGAACATTTATTTTTATAACTTAAGAGCATTAAAATGCATATAAAATGAATATAACGTTATTTAAAGGTTACTAAAACATTTCTTATAGCGGTCTACTAATTATTTTAACCCTAACCTAACGTAACCCTAACCCTAACCCTACTAATTATTTCAACCCTACCCTAAACCTAACCCTAAGCTAAGTAACCCTAAACCCTACTAATTATTTCAACCCTAACCCTAACTCTAACCTAACTAACCCTAACCTAACCCTAACTCTAACCTAACTAACCCTAACCTAACCCTAACCCTACTAATTGTTTTTACCCAAAATATATAATTATTTTAACATTTCTTTTTAATATTCTAAGAACGTTAAAACACCCGTTTCCTTGTCGTGATTAGAACGTTATTTAAAGGTTACTAAAACATTTCTTACAACAGTGTACTAACTTTATTTTAATATATTTTAAATATTATTTTTAATATTGTACGAATGTTTTCCCTCAACATTATGAAAACATTCATCAAGTACAAAAAACTTTTAAAACAATTTAGTACTAAAAAAGTAAAATTTTCTCTCAGCATTACAAGAACCTAAATCAAATATTAATCAAGTTATAAAGTAATGTCCATAAACATTACATTAAGGACATTTTGCCCTAACATTTATATAATTAAAAAAAAAATGTACGTTGTGAGAAAGCTGGGACTTTTCCTTCAAAATAATTTATTTTACTTAAGTTTAAAAAGCTTTAGTGCTTTTAAAGGATCAGGATTGAGCGAGATAAACACATGTACACTCATAATAAATAATGCAAGAGAGGAGCCAACGGCATATGGGCCTATAATGTTTTATCATCCGCTATAAACAAGAAAATATTTCTTTAATAGAAAGTTTCACCTGTTTTATGTGCATCTGATCACTTCTGCTCTCCTTAACAACAAACGTGATTTGAGGAATCATTCATGTCTTTTTATATACGGTATATATGCCATATGGGAGTTTCTAGCTTTTATATGATCCTAGGACACTATTATGTTTTAATGATGTAAATTTCATTTTTACATTTAATTCAGTTTTCTTGGAAAGAAACACCTTTTTTTAATGCAGCGGTAAGCTATTTTTTGTGTATGTGTGCGACTTTATGTATATAAATAACTAGAATAAGAAAGTGCAGTGAAAGGTAAAACTATTTGAGCTATGCTGTGTATAAATACAACAATAAATTAATATAAAAATATATATCCGCTAAAATATCTGGAAGCAAATGATACTGGAACAGAGTTATTATAGTTAAAAACAAACAAACAAAAAATTGTTACATGAAATAAAATATTTTTAGCTAAAAATAAAATATAATATCAAAAAGTAAACGTATTTTATTTCAGCTAGTTTCCAAGGCAACATTTCTTATTTTCATTTAGTTTAACTTTATGTATTAAAATACTTAAAACTAAAACTGAAATAAAAATTATTAGTTCAAAATAATAATAAAAAATATGTAGAAATATTTAAAAACAACAAAAACGAATACAAATGGAAAAAATGCTCAACAAAATGACTAAAACTTTCTAAAATTAAAACGAAACCAGAAAATATATATAAAAAAATAATTCAAATATAATACTAAAATAAATTCAAAATCTTATTTTGAAAAATATGTATTTATTTTAATATTTATTTATTTGAATTTGTAGTTTTTATAAATTTGTAGTTTTTATTTTATTTAGTTATAATTGTTTTTAGCACATAAACTAAATGAAAATGAGATATTTTGCCTCGGCGACTAGCTGAAATAAAATAAGCTGCAGTTTTTTATATTTTATATTATTTGAGTTAATAAACGAGTTCATAAACGCTAAAACGAGTGTCTCCGATACGACATTTATGCTATTGTGGAGTCGTGTCGTGGAAAGAGTTTCAGCCACAGATGGCGATAGAGAGGCCAAATCTAGTGCAACTTCAACAAAAACAGTTAATGCTCAAAATGTCCAATGCATTAATGCATCAGAATCCCCTTGTTTTGCATAAGATGCATTATTCGAAAACAAAGCTTAACATCTGATTCATCTAAATGTGTCTTATTTTTACTGTAAAACAAGATGGAGATACAGTTAGAGAATAGGATTTGCTTTATAATGAATGCTAAGCAGGCGTGAATGCAGGTGTGTGTAGCGGCACGTATGCCGCTGTCGGACGCCGGCGGGAATGATATGCAGAGAGACGCTAAAGCCACAAATCCTCATGGCTGCCAGCCATGTTAGACGCTTAGAGACAAGAACCCATGGTGAAATTTGAAAACCAAATCAATTTGCATGGAGGCTAAATTTCATCAGTCAGTAAAATATTCAAAACCTCCAGAAAAATGTGGATTACGAGGGCGATTCAGAACTCATTCTGCTACTTTCTGCTCAACTTTAGGAGAAACCACACCATCTGACGCGGCTCGTTTTGATGCGACAATGCAAATACTGAACTATGAATCTTAGTGAAGAATCTTCAAAAGGAGGCATTGAACAGATGCACTGAATGATGAATAATAATAACATGTGATGTAATAATGAATATCAGGTTCAAAACTTTGTTATTATGATCTTCATGGATGGTGGAAAGAGCTTATCTTTAGGGTTGCTAGGGAGTTCTGTGTGGTTGCTAGGTGGCTGCTTACCAAGGTATCAAAAACATTGCAGGAACAGTTTTGGAATGTTTCTGAAACATTCAAATGTCCAGTTTTCTTGCTGTGGTTATAACGTTATTTAAAGTTTACAAAAACGTTTCTTACAACGTTCTACAATTTATTTTAAATGCTATTTGAACATTGATTATTATATTGTAAGAATGTTCAACTGTACCGTTTCCTTGTCGTCATGGTAACGTTATTTAAAGGTTCCAAAAACATTTCCCACAACTGTATATTAACTTTTTTTTCTCTCGAATTATAACAGTATTTGAATGTTTATTTTTAATATTCTAAGAACATTAACGTGTCCAGTTTTCGAATGTAATTGGAACATTATTTAAAGGTTACTAAATCGTTTCTTGTATTGTTCTACTGACGTTATTTCCCCCCCAAATATAACATTATTTAAATATTTATTTTGAATAAATAAGTATTTAGTTTGTGACGATACGTGATCTTGTTCCATCTTCTGTCTTCATTATAATGTACTTGTGAATAAAAGTTAAAATAATAAGTTTAAGGAGGAAAATAATTCTATGTAAATCAGGATTATTAACTAAAATTAAACCTAAAACCATGGTTTGCACACACACACACACACACATATATATATTGTTACTTAAAATAAAAATAAATGTTAAATGAAATAAAATAGTTTTTAAAAATATTTTATTTCAACTTAGGTTATGTTATTTCAACTTTTTTATTTTCATTTAGTGTAACTTGTACTAAAATGACTAGAAATAAATAAGTGAATAATAATAATAATAATAATAATAATAATAATAAAACCATTTAGCTGGTTTTTGAGTCCACAGGTTTGCCTTTAACTAAACCCATCATTCTTTGAGGCAAAAAGGATAATAATAATAATAGAGAAACATCAACTATAATTAATGTGGTCAAGCGATTAATCGCGATTAATCACATCCAAAATAAAAGTTTTTGTTTACATAATATATGTGTGTGTGTACTGTGTATATTTATTATGTTTATATAAATACACACACATGCATGTATATATTTAAGAAAAATTATGTTAAGTTTATACATTTAAAATATTTATATATCATATCAATTATATGAATATAAATATATACATGAAAATACTTTCAAAATATATACACTATGTGGTGTATTTATATATACATAATACATACACACAGTATACACACACATATTATGTAAACAAAGACTTTTGGTTTTGGATACGATTAATCGCGATTAATCATTGCCCAGCACTAACTATGTATTTTAAATACATAAAAATACAAATACAAATAAAAACAAAAATGATCAGAATGCACATATTTTTTGAATGGCAGAAAAAGGTGCCTTTTGCTACACAATGCTGTATTGATGGCATCTGCTGAAGCAAACAGCTGAACTTTGACCTCTTGGATGACTTCAAGCCCTTGGTAGTCTGCACTTGTGTGATGGAAAGAAGCTTCATAGGATGGCTGCCGAGGTCACTGACTTTCCTCCAGAAGATATTGTGAGTAACCCAAACTCTGACAATAAGCTTTACTTGTTGCTGAATTGGTTGGTTCTCTGCATGGAGTTGAGTGGTTTAGTGTTTAGTGTTTGGTTGATGTTTGTGGTCATCACTGTGTCCTCAGGTTTAGGGTGAGCTGTGCATGTAGGTTTTGTTTTGCAGAGTTGCATACAGTGTTGGGGTTACGTAATCAGATTACTTTTTTCAAGTATCTAGTAAAGTAACGGATTACTTTTTAATTTACAAGAGAATATCGGAGTTACTTTTTCAAATAAGTAACGCAAGTTACTTTTTTTTCCAATGTATTGATTGACAGCTCTGGTGTCGCCATGGTGACAGAAATCAGAAGATGTTACTGTAGTTCTAAAATAAATATGAATATGCATTAATTCATCTCACTCACAAAAACTAAACAAAACACAGATTCAGTATTCCTCAATGCAAAAGTAACGTAATGCAATACTTTCCATAAAAAGTAACTAAATAACGTAATTAGTTACTTTGTAATGGAGTGACGCAACATTGTAACGCATTAATTTTAAAAGTAACTTTCCCCAACACTGCTTGCATATATGTGGAATAATGTGATCACACGGCACGGTCCAGCACTTCTTACTGTCTTTGTTCGGTTGTGTGTTTGTCACGAGCTTCAGTGTTTGCTGCAGTTTGCTGCGTTTATGTTGAGTTTCATCACACGCTCTTTTGCTGATGCATGCTTTGCGGCCTTCATGTGGTCTTGAGAAGTTTGGACTTATGAGCTTGTAAGTTGTAAATATGTTGAAAAAGGTAAATATCAAATTATGTAAAAAAAAAAAAAAGAAAAAAAAAGATATATTCAACATAATTTGATATTTACCTTTTAACATTTTTTACAATGTTAAAAAAAGGCGTTTAACATTTTTTCAACATCATTTTATTTATTACATTTTCTAAAAACATATATATTTTGGATAAAAGCGTCTGCTAAATGCATAAATTAATTAAATTAAAAATTAAATTAAAATTAATTAAATTAATTAAATAAATATATATATATATATAATTTATTTGCTTCTTTTCCATTTTGCATTTACTTGTACTTTTATTTTCAATACTTAAGTACATTTAAGATTAAAAAAATACTTTTCGTACTTAAGTACAATAAATATCACATACTTTAAGACTTTTACTCAAGTAATATTCTAAACGGTGACTTCAACT
>NW_015547735.1:273770-277275 GCF_001515605.1 Sinocyclocheilus anshuiensis
ACTGTAACCGCATGCTCCCTTGAGAACGCTGCTCTACATCGTAATCAGATCCAGTGATTTACGAACATCCCAGCTAACAGGGAACGTTCTCATAACTTACACTAACACTTTTTAAAAGTTAAATAAATGTTAGGACAAAAAGTTCTTAAAGTAATGTTTGTGGAACATTCTTATAACCTTATTAATATACATTGATATACATTCTCATAACCTTGAGAGAACCTTCTAAGAACAACATTCTCGGGAATGTCTTTGTTTAGTTACTTGTACTTGATTGTATTTTTTATAACCTTTAAATAACGTTCTAATCACTACAAGAAACCTGGACATTTTAACGTTCTTAGAATACAAAAAAATAAAGGTTCAAAGAACATTATATTTTGGGTCAAAATAAAGTTAGTAGAACGTTCCAAGAAATGTTTCTGTGACCTTTACCATTGTAATCCCAACAAGAAAACTGGTTTAAAAACAGCGTTCCCACAACATTTTAATAACCTAAATTTGCTACCTGGGATAATCGTCAGCTGTCAAGCTTTAAATGAATAGTTCACTCTTTATATAGTCAGTTTTGTGGAGTGGTGTGGATTATTGTGATGTTTTTATCAGCTCACATTCTGACGGCACCCATTCACTGCAGAGCATCCATTGCTGAACCAGCGAAATTTCTCCAAATCTGTTCTGAATAATGATGGATTGTGTTGTCTCTCCAGAGTTTGAGTATCTCTGCTTTAAGCTGCAGTGTGTTTTTAGCATTGATGTAATGTTTTGGTCTCTTTATTGACATTCTGTTGTGCTTTATGATTGATTATTCTGAACTGTTGCTGTTATCTGAGGTTTAGCTGCCGTCGGTCACGTTTGTTTGCTTTGGGCAAATTGCACGGCGTGTCTATATCCAGTGTACACCGGCGTAGCGTGTTGTTTACAGCCTCTATTGTCTGTCTGTAATTGCGTCGTGCACCTGGAGGAACGACGTTCTGCGATGACTGAATTGAACATTACCTTCAAATTCCCCATTACTGTTTTCTGCTGTAAATGAGGAGTTATAGCGCGATCATTAATCATTAATGTGTCTGCTGGTCTGCAGCTGGACCCAGTTTTAAAGTAAATAATGGTTCAATTGCTAGAGTTTCCTTTTTAGGGGTTGGGTTGATGTGCAGTAATTACGATAGCCTTAGCTTCATATAACAACAATACACTGGAAAAATAAAAATAAAAAGTCTTTTCTGACTTAGATTTTTTGTCTTGTTTCCAGCCCAGATATCTAAAAATTCTTAAATCAAGTAAAAATTATTGTGTTGTTTTCAGAAAAAACAAGTCAAAATTAAGTGAGTTTTTGCTTGAAACAAGCTAAATAATCTTGTTTTCTGTTTGAAATACAATTATTTTGCTTACGACATTGGCAGATTATTTTGCTTGTTTCAAGCAAAAACTCACTTAATTTTGACAAGACAATCATTTTTCTTGATTTAAGTATTTTTAGATATCTGGGCTGGAAACAAGACAAAAAATCTGAGTCAGAAAAGCATTTTTTTTGCAGTGTAGGAGTCGATAGAATGTGCCCATTTTGATAATTACATCCAGTTTATTATATTTAATATAGGTGCACAAACTTGAGGCTCTAGTATAATGCAGAGGTCACTATCTGACTTTGGAGAGACTGTTTGACCATATAGAGTTTATTTTTTCGTACTTAATTCTTTAATTCTCCTGAAATGCACATTGCTTTTATAAATTCAGACTACACTATATTTCCACCCGATTCAACCTAAAATCCTCAATCTCATGCTTTAAATTAAGTATAATCAAAGCAGTTTAAGTAAATACAGTGTAATTAATTTTTAAAAATCTTGTATAATAGTATAGATATTTTTGCATCAACATTATTGTCTCAGCTCAAATTCATAAAATTGATTTCTTTTATTAAAAGGATCTAAAAAACATTTATCTTTGCTAGTTTGTTTAAATGTGTAAATGTGTAAACTCTCTCTCTCTCTCTCTATATATATATAATATTCAATAATAGTTTCGTATTAGTTTCATATTACTGAAAAAGAACAAAATTCAAATATAAACCTAAAATTCAATATATTGTGTAAAACAAAGTAATATATACATTAGTTATATAAGTAATATATACAGTATATATATATATATATATATATATATATATATACATACACAGTATATAACTAGTTTATTTTACACAATATATTGAACGTGAGTTTTTTTGTCAGTATATTGAATTGTGTGTGTATGTATAATACACATTCGTGCACATGCATACATCAATTAGCATGCAAAATATATTGGAATTGAATATATAATTCAATTTCAGCACGTGCAGCATATTATTGACGTCCAAATGTAAAATCTGGAGTTGTGAGCTTGGTTTAATTTTTGGTCTCTTTTCTTTGTGATGAGAATAGCAGATGAAAGCGGGGCTGGATCTCTTTTCCCAGAGCAGCTTTCATTTGGCCTTTATCTGATTGAGTTCTTCCACTCCACTGCGAGGAGCTCTCAGCTTTTCTATAATGCAAATAATTTCCCTTAAGAAAAAATCACTTTGCCTGCCACCCAGCAGATCTGCGGCATTCAATCCAGGCGTTTTGAGTCGCCCTCCCCTTTACGTTACAGAAAACAGGCTCCGTGTCTGCCGCGTAGCTTAGTTTTGGCATTGCACTGGACTGGGCATAAAACACAATCAATTTACACAGCTCTCAGCTTTTCTATAATGCAAATAATTTCCCTTAAGAAAAAATCACTTTGCCTGCCACCCAGCAGATCTGCGGCATTCAATCCAGGCGTTTTGAGTCGCCCTCCCCTTTACGTTACAGAAAACAGGCTCCGTGTCTGCCGCGTAGCTTAGTTTTGGCATTGCAGTGGACTGGGAATAAAACACAATCAATTTACACAAGCCTTTGAAGTTATATATATATATATATATATATACACATATACAGTATGTGTTCGTCAATGGCATGATATCATACAGATGTATGGAGAATTCTAGCTAAAGTGTAAGGTGCGTTTCTGTCGCCTAGGGTTGTTTGGATGGTGATATTATTATTCCATCCACATTTCACATCAAGCAGTGAAAATACATTTGTAGCACATTTCATTAGCGTCTTCCAGCAAGATCCTTCAGAATAAACATCAGGTTCTGCAGTCAACATCACAATTAGTGCATTAGTGCTTTTAATATTTTGCACATAATTTAAGTAGTATCTTAATCGATCTTAATTAATAGACATAGATATATAAGGCGAAGTGTCTAATGCTGAAAAAAGCACTGTTGTATTTTTTCTGAAACTAAGCAGTTTCTTCTAGTAATCTCAAATATATTTCCTGCATCCTGCAGATTATTATTATTTGCACAGTTAAGTGCATTTTGAGATGCATGTTAGTGATGTGTGACTGTGATGAGTTTGTTTCTTCACCAGGTTTGTAGAAATATAGCATTTCATCAGTGTCTCAGCAATGGATGCTCTGAAGTGAATGGGGGGGG
>NW_015547735.1:277513-285654 GCF_001515605.1 Sinocyclocheilus anshuiensis
TTATTGTTATGTTTTTATCAGCTGTTTGGACTCTCATTCTGACGGCACCCATTCACTGCAGAGCATCCATTGCTGAGACACTGATGCAATGCTGCATTTCTCCAAATCTCATCTACATTTTGCATGGTCTAAAGGTGAGTACATTTTTATTTATTTAATGCAGTTGATGCATTTCAGCCCTTTCTACAGTTTCTTCCATGAGCTGAAAGAACGGATCCCATCTCAAAATATGATTTATATAAATAAACTTGCCTTGAACAGTGCAAGAAGAAACGTCAGAAGTGATTGTTCAATCGATATCTACAATAATGCGTACAAACTTGTCTAAAACAGCTATTTCACTGCTCTATGAAAACAGGATGGTTCTCTATTAAATGAATATGCATTTATCCTTGGCTTCTCTATGCTTCCGTGTGTGTTTAATCCTCCATCAATATTAGGATCGAGGTCCAATCGACACGGCCAATCCTGCTAGAACACACTCGTTTTATGTGATCAGACACGAAACCTCATAAAATCAGTAAATAACATGCTGAAGATGGTGAATTCTTGATAATTATGTGTGTGGGAAGTGAAGTTCGCATAACCAGGTGAGACCTTGGATGGTTTTTATAGTGAAGTTTTAAAGTGAAGTGAAATTCCTCCTGTTGGATAATTGACCATTCACAGGCTTCAGGACAGATGATTGCTTCGGCTAACTATCCTCGTTTCTTTCAATCCGTTGTGATTCTGTGGACGGTAAACATGTATTGAGAGCTGATTTGAAACTGATTTCTGTGTTTGATTGAGTTCATGTAAGTTCAACTTCTGTCCGTTTGAATGGGAGAAAAAGTTAAATCTGTAATGCGGAAGTTTTAATTAAACATGTCAAATAAATGCAGTCAGACATTAATGGTGTTTTACATTTAGCTTCTTCGGCTTGATTTTCAGATCCAGATAATGTGAAGATTGCATATATGACCAGCTCGAAGTCTTTTTTTTTTTGGTTTATCTAAGTTGTAGATAAACCAAATTATTGGAGAATATTTTACAAGATGTTCTCATTTTACGAAACATTTTACGCTTTACAAAAAAGTACTATTTCAGTCTTTCTACTGTAATAAAAATTGCATGTTTAATTCGATGTATACTTGCCATTTTGTAATTATTTGTGAAACAGTATTTGCAATACTTTAATAGTATTTGTTACGAGCAATTTCTGAGTGAAAATTGTTTATACACCATTTTATTATTCACATGTTATTATTTTACCAAAATACCAAGTTATATAAACACACACACACACACACACTCTCTCACTCACACACACACACACACACACACACACACACACACACACACACACACACAACACACACACACACAGTATACACAGTAAAAAAAGTAATTAAATCAATAATAATTGGAGAATGAAAATACAATCAGTCTTTCTACTTCAAATTGTCATGTTTAGCTTAATGCGTTACTTGCAGTTTATTTGCAATTATTTGTAACATTTACTAGGTAAATACATATTGATTTGACAATTCAAATGCTACAACCACACAAAAAATATTGCGGGGTTTTTCACAAATAATAACAAAGAAACAGCAAGTAACATTGAATTAAAAGTGCAATTTTAAAGTAAGATAACAGAAATAGTATTTTCTTGTGCTCTAATAATCTTTGTTTCATTTGCAACTTTTTGACAGTGCAGCAGCATCATTAAACTTTAAACAGTTCATTGAGTTCGTTAACAAACATAACCAAACAGTCTTCTCTCATCTTCTGCTTTCATTCGTGCACCATTCATCAGCAGTATCATGCAAAATTAAATGCCAGACGCATCTCTCCGGAGCATTTTTGATAACACTGAGGCCATGCTAATGCGTAATTCATGTCTGTAACACAGTTCTCAATTCTCATCACAATGGAATAAAGCAATCATTACACGCATTTAGGAGGCTTCATTTCTCAGCCGCCACCTGGATGGCTTTCCATCGAGCAGAGCGTCCTTCAATTACTCACGCTGACACGCGACGACTTCATTGTCATTTGTTAACTTCCCATGAGATCTCTGAGGGTTTGAGAATGGAGAAGCGCTCGTTCTCTCACGGCCCCTCTGTCGTTAAACCGTCTCACTGTAAGCTCCCATTCGGCCGATCACTCAGTCATTTAGCTTTCATCTCAAAGGAAGAGTCATTTTCACGATGAGGGTCTCCTCCAGGGTTCTGCTGGGTGTTGAAGGGCTTCAGCCAAGCCGACACAAAGCTCTTGAGCTACAGAGGAGCTTTTTTACAAACCACTGAGGTCAGACAAGTTGAGACTGAATTAGGGCACTTTCACACTGGAGCTTTTGTAGCCGAGTCTGTGTTTGGCTGCTGTGAAAAGTGGCTTTCTGAGCTTGAGAAGGCAGCACACTATAGGCAAAAACATGTTTTTTATTTTATTAGAGGTTCAAGCACGCAGCGCTGAAACCCTATTGTAATTGTAAGGATTTTTTATTTTTATTTATTTTTTCCACTAAAACTGATCGTGCAGACCAAACCGTAAGGCCTAGAGAGCCGAAACTTGGCCAGAAGGTAGAGCTCCCTGAGGGGACATTCTGACAAAGGCTCACCCCAATCGGCCAAAGGGGGGCGCTACAGCGCAAAAAAATAAAATTTCAGACATTTTTGGCCCTAACTCGTACACCTTTTGTCGTAGACTCCAACATTTTACATCGTTGCAATCCTTGGGTCAACACAAACAAAAGTGTGGACAGACAGATTTTCTCTACGACGCACGGTTTTTCCGTAAAATTGACCTATATCCCAAACCTACTTTTGCGAACTAGTCCGAGGTTTTTCACCCGATCGGAACCAAACCACTGCAGAAATATTCACTGGACATTGAATATCAATAATTATCAAAAAAAAAAGTTGAAATTTCGATTTTTGCGCGAAACAGTACGCCAAGAAGCCTCAATGCTAACGTTAGCCAAATGTTAATTGAAGTATAACTCTTGAACAGAATGAGATATCTTCACCAAACTCGGTACACGTATGTAGGAGCTTAATCTTTGGTCAAAAAAAAAAAAAAGCGCAGCTCTGCCATTTGGGGGCGCTATAAGACAGAAAAAACATACATTCATGTTTTTAAATGCACGTTCGACTCAGGGCCTTAAAGGTCTGTAAGAATTTTGAAAGAAATCGGCCACTAGTTGGCGCTAATGAGTTTTTTGGCTCTGTAATCACGTGTTGTTTCACATATCCACACAATAGGCATATTATTTGATAGATCTCCTCATAATGCACAACTTTGCCTCAAGAACCATTGCTGTCAATCAAATTTTTCATTAATTATTCACAAATATGTTAAAAACTTACTTTTGCAAACTAGTCCTAGGTACCTAAACAAAAACTCAAAACTTTATGAAACTTGGTGAAAACATGTGGCAGATGACTCTTAACAAGCATGCAAGGTTTCATGGAGATCGGACCATAGGTGGCGCTATAACAGTTGAAACGGCCTCAAAAATACAATATTTTTATAGAAAATGACCTCAAATTGTAGAACATGTTCATATATTCACAAAAACACAATATCTTTATATCGTTTGATAGATCTCCTCATTTTGAACAACTTTGCCTCTGGGACTAATGCTGTCAATCAAATCATTCATTAAATATTCACAAATATGTTAAAAACGTACTTTTGCAAACTAGTCCTAGGTTTTTCGCTCAATCTCGATCAAACCACTGCAGTAATATTCTCTGGACTCTCTAGATCAATAATTATCAAAAAAATGTTGAATTTTGTCCTTTAGTTACTTATAACGGGGTCATTTAGAAAAGGGGTGTGGCCAGATATACCCAAAAGCCTATAAAACCTAAACAAAAACTCAAAACTCTATGAAACTTGGTGAAAACAGGTGTCAGGTGACTCTTAACACGTATGTAAAGTTGCATATGCATAATTGGACCACAGGTGGTGCTATAACAGTTAAAAGGCCTCAAAAACACAATATTTGTATAGTGAATTACCTCAAATTATAGAACATCTTCATATATTCACACATGCACTAGATCTTCATATCATATGATAGCTCTCCTCATTCTAAACAACTTTGCCTCTGGGACTAATGCTGTCAGTCAAGTCGTTCACTAAATATTCTCAATTACGTTAAAAACCTACTTTTGTGAACTAGTCCTAGGTTTTTTGCTCAATGTCGATCAAACCACAACAGAACAATTATCTGGACTCCCTAGATCAATAATTATCAAAAAATGTTGAATTTTGTCCTTTGGTGCCCTATAACGGGGTCATTTAGAAAATGGGCGTGGCTACATATACCCAAAAGCCTATAAAACCTAAACGAAAACTCAAACCTTTAAGAAACTTGGTGAAAACATGTGACTGCAAAGTTTCAGGGTGATCGGACCATAGGTGGCGCTATAACAGTCATAACTGTTAAAAATCATCATATTTCTTTGGTAAATTACCTGCATTTGCCCAAAATGCTATTTTTAATCATTGATTTAGGTGATTACAGCCATGTTAACACAAAATCTTTTTCCTTATGTGCTTAAATGCCTTAACTGCTTGAACCCCGGAAATCGCTGCTTGCTATATTTATTTATTTATTTTTTTATTTTTTTATGCACCGGTCAGTTTTGAGATTTTGGGCTATTTGGCATTTTATAAAAAATTTTTTTTTTTTTTTTTTATGCACCGGTCAGTTTTGAGACTTTGGGCTATTTGGCATTTTATAAAAAAAATTTTTATGCACTGGTCAGTTTTGAGATTTTTGGCTATTTGGCATTTCATAACATGTTTTTATTTTTTTATTTTTTTTATGCACCGGTCAGTTTTGAGATTTTTGGCTATTTGGCATTTCATAACATGTTTTTATTTTTTTATTTTTTTTATGCACCGGTCAGTTTTGAGATTTTTGGCTATTTGGCATTTCATAACATGTTTTTATTTTTTTATTTTTTTTATGCACCGGTCAGTTTTGAGATTTTTGGCTATTTGGCATTTCATAACATGTTTTTTTTAAGACTAATGGAAAAACAACATCCAAAATACAA
Source organism: Sinocyclocheilus anshuiensis (assembly GCF_001515605.1). Lineage (NCBI taxonomy): Eukaryota > Metazoa > Chordata > Actinopteri > Cypriniformes > Cyprinidae > Sinocyclocheilus > Sinocyclocheilus anshuiensis. Next base: position 282,565 of record NW_015547735.1, read on the forward strand.
TTTTAAGTGTTTGTTTTATTGCACTTTATCTGTTTGCGTCTGTAGGTTTCAACAACAATGCATCATTTTAAAAGTTTTTTTTCCCCACTTCAGCAGTACTTACATACACCAAAACTCCTTTCTATATTCTGAAGGTTTTTAAGGAGGGGTTTGTTCATATCATTCACTTTATTACACAGTGAAAATGTATTTGTTTTCCCTCTATTGACAATATTTTCCAAGGGTGCAGGTTTGATTTTGGCATTGATGAAGACATAACGGCAGACAACAGACATTTAATTGTTTGATCAAAATTATTGCTAGGGACATTCAGTAGTGTCTGATATTGATATGATAATGTCTATTAAATTCTACACCCTTGAAAATCATAACAAGCGATGTCTGGCTTTGGAAACTATCGTTTTTACCCTTCATTTGTAGTGTATTTCTTTAAACACTTATTATAGTATAAATACTATTAAATAAAATTAGAAGCTTCTAGTGTATTTGCCATTGCTATCATTTCCATGCATTGAAAGTGAATGGGGAACATATGCTGCGCTCTACAATGTAATACTCTACAGTAGTTCTTATGACTCATGCACTATATTTCCAGTCTTCCGGAATCATTTGATAACTTTTGTTTCAGAAACGAATGCATTACATACTGAAAATCTTCCCTTTTGCAGCTCCAAAATGCTAAACAACTTTGAATATATGATTTCAGGTGACTTGCAATATAATGCAACAGAATATTGTTATGGATTTTTTGTGCTGCTTTTTGAAACATTTTCTGTCCTCATTTTCATTTAAGTTTATTTATTATTATTATTATTATTATTACACAATTGACAGACTTGTAATGCAGCAAACTAATAATTATTTCTTTATGTGACAAAAAGGTTACTATATTACAAAATATAATATAGTATACTTAGTAATATTAATTAACCATTACAGTTTTTATAAATATTTTGAATTAACTTTTATTTTTATATTTTAAATTGTGTGTAATTTTGAGTAACTTTGTGTTTTTGTCATTTTTATTAGTTTTTTAAAAAATGTATTTATTTATTATTTCTAAATTGATTCATTTTTATTTCCGTTAGTATTCTCAGTACTCAAACTTATTTTTAAGTTGTTAAAAATAAGTTTATTATTTTATTTTATTATTATTATTTTATTTATTATTTTTAAATGTAATATTTATATTTTATTTTAGCTTTATTTCAAAAATGTTTTTATTATTATTATTTTTTAGTTTTAGTTATAAAACTGTTCCAAACTTGACTATTTACTCCCAACTTTGTTAATTTATGGGACAACAACAATATTTAAATGACCCGTTCTTATCCGGCTTAAGTGTGTCAGCATCTTTTCAGCAGGAGAATTAGGCATAAATATGTATATTTCACATTCGGGGTCATGCAGTCGTGAATGTAAAGTGCATTGAAGGTCTGATGAGGGATTCACTATGATCATCTTGGACTCAGTAAATCCTCAGTAAATGCAAACCGGATCACGAGGGGCTTCGCTTCGATTCCCATGTCGTTTCTCGAAGGAAAGAGATACTATAAAAGCTCATGAACTTCACGTGTGGAGCACGCGCTCCTAGTTCTGCCACTAATGAGAGCTTGAGTGGGCTGGATGTGCTGGAAACATCGCAATCATGCCCCTGCGCCAGCCCACAATATCATAAAGAGAATAAGAAATCAAATGAACCTTAGAAAAAAGAGATGTAGTGCCTCATATGGGTCCCTCTCATCAAGGCCATAACCATGTCTTGAACATTGGGGTGGACCATCTATATATATAGCCTATATATAGATAGATGGATGGATGGATGGATGGATAGATAGATAGATATTAATCATCGTTCTATATTAATGCGCTGCGTTCATTGACACACACACACACACACACACACACACACACACAATACTCGCAACACACAAAATCGGAGATCGCGCTGCGCACACAGAAACATTCAGGACTCAGGAGCACAGAAACATGTTGTCAACACTGCCCCGTGACTTTTATTAATAAAATAGTTTCGATACTGAATCCGTACATTATATTTCTCAGCAACGAGGGGTAAAATCACTGTTTTTAAGTAACTAAACTCACAGCTTCATTGTTTGCAGAGAGAGACGCACAGACGCAAGTTATTCACACACGCAACTTCCATCCCTCTCTCTCTCAAATGGCCATATTTCTATTGTAAAACAGTTGACTAATATTAAATTATTTGCAACTTCCATCTTACCTCGCTCTCTTTCAACCAGTGTTCATTTTGACAGCAAATTTTGATTTAGTTTTAGTCATAGTCTTTTGACTAAAATGCCATTTAGTTTTAGTCATATTTTAGTCATCTGAATTGTTTATAGTTTTAGACTAGTTTTAGTCGACTAAATCCACAGTAAATTTAGTCGGCTAAAATATAATGGGTTTAGTTACAGTGCATTTATTAAGCATTTCTCTCAAATTTCCAAACTCATTATATAGGTTTGATAATAAGGTTTTATCATGATAGACACCGATTTAACTGCGGTGACACACAACATGCCTTTATGTTAAAATGAAATAAAACCACTTTTCATAAAGAACAAGAACATGGTCTTCATTTTAATGAAATACCAATGGTTATATAGGCTAATTATGCATTCTTTATAGCAACTTGTTTACCATATTCTTCATTCTTTCAAGCAGAAACATTTATTTCTATAAATAAATTTAGATTAATCTTTAGGGCTACTAAAGTTTTTCAGTCAAGAGCAGTGAGTGATTTTCTGTCTTTCTTTTGTTGCTTGATTAACATCAATGACTCGGACAATAGCAACTAAATTAGGCTGCTGTCCCTTTAAAACCGAATGCACAGCTGCAATGGATGCAATGTACTGATACATGTTCTCCCTACTGTTTACGTTCACTTAAGACATAATCAACTGTGTTTATGTGAATACTCGTCAAAACGGACAATTCGACATCATTTTGTGTGCAATTCTCGGTTCATGAGATGCGAAAGAGTACTCGCGCGCTGTGAGGCGCTTTCTGTTTGTGTGCTTCAGTGTCTGCGCTCAGAAAACCGGACCGAATTGAGTTCTCTCTTGC
>NW_015547735.1:288690-294124 GCF_001515605.1 Sinocyclocheilus anshuiensis
AAAGTTTTTCAGTCAAGAGCAGTGCATGATTTTCTGTCTTTCTTTTGTTGCTTGATTAACATCAATGACTCGGACAATAGCAACTAAATTAGGCTGCTGTCCCTTTAAAACCGAATGCACCGCTGCAATGGATGCAATGTACTGATACACATTATCCCTGCTGTTTACATTCACTTCAGACGTAATCAACTGTGTTTACGTGAATACTCGTCAAAACGGACAATTCTACATAATTTTGTGTGTAATTCTCAGTTCATGCGACGCGAGAGAGTACTCGTGCGCTGTGAGAGGCGCTTTCTGTGTGTGCTTCGAACCACGCAGCAGATTCGTTCTGAATGAATCTTTTCCCAAATCGTCCCTCCCTAACATTTTCGTCTCGTTTTTATTCATTGACGAAAATGTCAATAGATTTACGTCATAGTATTTGTCATTCAAAAAGAGTTTTAGTTCGTTATCGTCTCATTGTCGTCAGTGAAAAAAATGTCGTTGACGAAAATAATGACGAAAATTATTCGTCAGCGAAATTAACACTGCGTTCAACGTTAAACTGACGCTTCGTGCTTCTGTGAACAGTAAAGATTTGATTGGCCATCTCAATTATTTTGACATTGACAAGCGCTGTTAGCCCACAGAGGCAGACCAGGCTGACAATATAACTTTTAAAGCTTTTTGTCATCCTAACAACGAGCGCTGTGTAATGGAGGGCAGCAGATCAGTGCAAGAATTTCAAATATTGGGGGGGGCAGTTTTGCCATTTCTAATTATTAGGGGGGACATGTCCCCCTCAGTGTCTATGGTGGTTACGGCCCTGCCTCTCATTAAGAGCAGCAGCATACAGATGAGTGCTGCATTGCATTCAATCGCATGTGGGATGTTCCTAGTCTGTGTCCGGAAATACTGCCGTTCCTTTGCCCAAAATAAAAGATGAAACTACATGGCAAACCTCCTGTTCAATTGTCAACAAATTGGTCCTGCTAACCAAGTTAGAGTAGATAAACAATGCAATGCAGGCTCACTGATTTCTGTTGAGTTTCTTGGTATTGCAATGGTATTTGTACACTTTTTGTCTTAGTAAATGCAGCATAGAGTGTGTTTAACTCATGCATCTGGAGTGTGTGAGCAACGCAGCTTTCAAATAGACAGTGTTCCTCATTTATGCATTTAACAGGCAGTTTTATTCAAATCGACTTACGTTGCATTTATGATAAACATACTTGGCGTTCAAGTGGAACTTTCTGGTGTTTAAGCTATGGAAATACATAATGATTCTCAACAGAAAATAATGATATGTCCACTTAGATGCTGTAAACACACAATTGACTGTAAGAAACGGGTATAATTCTGGAGATCTATAAGCTTAAAGGCCAAAATACTTGACTGATTATTCTACAGAGGACTGCTTGTGTTTTTATGCATTGCTTATCGACTCGACCCTCTTTCCTCTGAAGTGTCTTTAGAGCTTCTCTAATAGATCATATACACAGTTCTTGAGTATCAAGGGACCAAGAGCTCAGAGGTTTACATGCTTCTCTCTCCGCGGAGCTGCAAGTATTATCCAGACTCGTGCCGCTTCTGTTCAAATGCATGCAGAACAAGAAAGAAGTGGATGTTGCTGGGATGGAATATTGTGTGTCTTTGAAGCGGTGTACAGTACAGTTTTCACATTAATTTCCTCCATAGGCATTTAGAAATGTTCTTTAATACACAGATCTGATGCTTGAAACAAACCAACCGGCTCTTAGATGAATCACATGATTTGATGTGAAACAAAAAGTACTGGACAAGATTGTATGCTTGGTGTTTTATAAATGTAATGAATAATATGTTTGACAATATAAACCTGCATTTCATTGTTTATTAATATAATGTACAATGTTTACACTGCAACAAAAAAAGAAAGGTCTTGGTTTTCAGTATAAATATCCAAACATTCTTTAATCAAGATGCATTTATTTATTTCAATATACTTCAGGCAACCCTTACCAAAGTTGGCCTTTTTTAATGAAATCTGTTCTTTTTTTTGTGAGCTTTGCTTTAGAATATGAACTATACTGCAAAAAAGTAAAAAAATAAATAAATGACAAATAAATAAAAATAAATACATAAATTACTCATTACTACACTTCAAAGATAATAAAAAAAAAGTAAATAATACATATTTCTTTTCTGTCTTGTTAATATTGTAGCATTAATTTGTCTGTAAAACATGTTTTTGGTCTGCTGAAATTTCAATGTCATTAGACAAAGATTTTTATCAGGACAAACTTTGAAGGACTTCTTTTGATTTAGATTTTTTTGGAGTTGAATGCATTGGTATCTTTATAAGTTGAATTTTATAAAATGTCTGTATTATATTCTATTATTTGTTGAATATGTAGCTGACATGGCAATCAATTTAATTATATATTTCATATCTAATATCTTAGGTATTAATTCATTTTTTGAAAAATGTATTAAAATTAAACAATTTTATGCTTAAAACAAGACAAAATATCTGCCAATGGGGTCATAAAAATAATCTTTTGAATTTGACCCCACTGGCATATTTTGTCTTCAGAAAAAAACTCTTAAGTCATTTTGCATCGCAAGTAAATGTGTCTTGATTTAAGAATGTTTAGATATTAGTACTGGGAAAACAAGACGGTGACACTAAGCATGAAAATCATGTTTGCATTGTATTGCATGCATTCAGACTTATACAGACATATTTATGTTGTATCGAGAGATGATTTGATTGCACTTTTCCTGTTTCCATGGTAACTTTAACTTTTTAAGCATTGAGGGAAGTTTTGTTCTTCAGCGGAATTTGGCAATTAAACAGCTTTTTAAGCTCGACTAGCGTTCTCTACAGAAGCATATATATATATTTCACTCACACACACACACACGCACACACACACACATATCACCCTCCGAGCGCACGCTTGGTCTGTCTTGAAAGGTTTATATGTTATTAAAAATCAGAATGGGGTTTTTACTTGAAGAACCTGCTGCTGCGCTCTAGTAATTTACAATGCCCTCAGAATAAGTGCTCTGAGAGTCATTTCAATATATAGATTCAGTGCATATAAATTATAATCAGTCTGCATTCATTTCAGTACACTTCAGACAAGCCTTATCAAAGTTGGCCTTTTTAATGAAACCCGTGCTTTTCAGATGAATGAATTCTGTTCTTTTCCGTTAGTTTTGCAAACTGAACATAAACTACACTGCAAAAATAAACGAACAAACAAACAATTTTTAAGCAGTATTATTATCTTGTTAATACTGAAACATATGAATATTAAAATGTGTTAAACTGATATTAAAACATGTTTTTGATCTGCCCAATTTTTAATGTCATGAGGCAAAGGCGAAAGACTTTTTGTTTTGTAAGATGAACCCAGAAAAATGTATACAATTTTTATCACAAGTACATTTTATAATTTTTATATTTATAAAATAATCTTGAATATATATGACCATATACAACAACAATTCTATTATATTAAATTATATCATTATATAAAATGGATTTATTATATTTTGTTTTTATTTTAGATATTTATATTTACAGTATGTTTAATATATGAATTATATTTGCATAAAATATATTTAATATATTCATACTTTTTGGCCTTGGTCAAATGTTATAAAATGTTTGTTTGTAAAATATTTTTAATATATAAAAAATATATATTTTAAATATTTATTATATTATTATATATCTGATATGACAAAACATTTAATAATTAAATTCAAATTCAAGAAAAACATTTCTGTCTTGCTTTCCTGTAAAACAAGATACATTTATAACGACTGCATTTAATACACTGTAAAAAAAATCCGTAAAATGTACGGTAAAAAAACGGCAGCTGTGGTTGCTGGAATTTTAACCGTAAAAAATACGGTAGCAACGTTTTAGACTTTACGGTTTTAAATTTACAGTTAAATGCCGTAATTTCATAAATTGATATAATGTTAATATACCAACCTTTTGAAGTACTGAAATCTGTTTTGTACATTAGGTGTAACAAACAAACCCTAATATACAAAACTAATAAGAAAAAACTAAGAAGAAACAGTTATTTCAACCAAAAAAACATCAAATTTGAAATGTAACGCAGGGAATTCTGGGAATGTCAATTTACGGTTATTCACTGTAAATTATACGGTCTTTTTCACTTCCGTATATACCGTAAAATTAATGTACAATACATGTACTGTCCAATACAGTTTTTCACCGTATATAGTAGGGGAATTTACCGTTAGCCATTTAACAGGTTTTTACTGTAGCATTTTTACAGTCTTTTACCGTTAAATTCACGGTAATGTTTTACAGTGTACACACACATTTTTTGCATGCTTAATGCAAAAAAGGCAATTTAAAAAAAGAATTCAATTGAAGATATGTTCTGAAAGCAAGTTTTAGTTTTTCTCAGTGTACTTGAGGTCAGGTTTACGTCCTTCAGACTTGTGCTGTAAATATGTCCTCAGGGGACGGGGCCCTTTGTCAAGGACTCAGCTTTGACTTTGCTTTCTCTTTCTATGTACACAGCAGCTTTTTCACAAACTGAGCATGAAAGAAAAGCACAAAACCAAGCATCGGAGTCACTGCTGGCCTCTGTCACCGTCGCATTGGACTTGTGAAGAGACTTTGCTTTGGTGTTCTTCATATTTACTGACGCTCGTAACTGAAGCCGTTACTCAAAGACTCCGTTCCAGAACAAACACAGCTTTTTCAGTGAATGCAAATGCAAAGAGTGCATCGGGAACGCATGATGGATGAAGAGAGAGAAGTCTTGAGTTATAAATATGCTATGCTAATTTGTTCAATGCAGAAAAGTATCGATTTAAAATAGTTCAGATATGTTCAGTGTAATTGAATATTAATTTTGCCCATGCACTTTCATGCGTATGAGAGTATCATGTTGTTATCTTGACAAACAGCAAACTAAATCAATGGTGAGTCGATGTTCTCGTGCACTTCATGTGAGGAGAGTCATTTGTATGCAGTTCTGTGTAGTAACTGATTAAATGTATTTAATTATGTAATCAGATTACAAAAGTTAAGTACTTTTAATTAAATTACACTGTAAAAAATCCACCTATTTTAACTTAAAAACCTCAGTTCAGTTGCTGTCTTAAGTATAATCAGTTTGACTATACAAGTCATTTCAACTTAAATTATATTAAACTGATTTACAAAATTGACTTGAGTTTTATATAACGCTAAAATTGGTTAACTTAATTTGAGTTAAAGTAATGGAAAACTTTAGCTTAGCTTAAGCCAGGACTAGGCTATAGTTAAATTAAGATATTTAAGCAGCTTTTATAAAAATGTCTTGGAAGAAAACTTTACATGTGTGCATCTTGAGACAGAACAACGACACTGACATATTTTAAGATATTAATTAATTTAATTTAATTTAATTTAATTTAATTTAATTTAATT
>NW_015547735.1:294236-300357 GCF_001515605.1 Sinocyclocheilus anshuiensis
TTTTCAATTTAATTTTATTTAAATTGTGTTTAATTTTATTTGCGTGTGTGTGTGTGTGTGTATATATATATATATATATATATATATTGTTACGGTAGGAGGTTTAAGACCAGCAAACCAGTTCAACTGGGTCAAGATATGTGTTTTTTTTTTATGATGGAAAATCAGCTTTAGAGGAATAGTTTGCCCTATAAACTCTCCTGTCACTGAAAGCATGTGTGTTGTTGTTCTGAGTCACAGAATGTGTATTTTCTGCTGAACTGTTCTGTCTGTCTCTGATATGCGTTCTTGCATCATCTCACCCGTCTGTAACCTCTTGACTGACGCTTCTCTGTCGGTTTTCCCGTCTGGAAAAGCGGATCTGTGTGCGTTTGAGCGCCGATCATGTTGGCTTGGTTAATTCAGAGTGGCTGTGAGACACAAAGGGCAAATGTCGGCGAGCTCTGGAGATGAGTTGCCATGTTTGTTCTCAGTCACAGCACAGTTTATCCGCTGACGTGTTTGAGGGGAAGCGTTTGACCCGACGGCTGCTGATTTTAATGCTCACTCATGTAAGGCAGTCACTCTCTGACCCCGACACGACCGGAGACGACGGTAATCATTAGGGTTTGAGATGCAAATCAAATACAAAATGAGCTGTTTAATTGCTGTTCACCCTGAAAAAAAATACATCCTTTTATGCAATTTATAGATATAAAATATGACATACTTTTTTATCTCACAACGTAATCTGACCATTTCAGAAAGCATTATTTTAAAAAGAAATCAGGGTCATATTTCATCCATATGTATTTAGGAATAAGAAATAATATTTTACATAATGAAAATATTATTCATTATTTGTTTATGTTTATTTTGTAAAAATTTAAAATATTATCCATAATATTATTCCATATGGAATATTATTATTTATTTATTTTATATAATTTTAAGTATATTTCATATGAAATAATATTATCGATAATATTTTGCATTATATTTTACAAAATATTGACATAATATTTTACAAAATTATATGGATAATATTTTCCATAAAGAAAACTTGACCATTACCTTTGCCATTATTTATTGCATTTTTGACTTTATTATTATTTTGTTCTAAAATATAAAATAAGTTTTTCTTTATTAGTGTAAAGTATGGTTGAAAATAATAGTATTATTCCAGTAGTAAATAATTTGGTTAATGCAGCATTTGCTGTACTGCATAAATTATGATGATTGAAAATTATGATATTCTATAACAATAAAATAGTAAAATGCAGTATTACAGTAAAGAGAATCAAAAAACAAACAACTTATTTCAGAAAAACAACAAAACTGCTCAAAATATTAAAATGCATTACAATAATCACAATTAACAATTGTAATAAAATTTTATAATAATAATAATACTTTTAATATTATTATTTATTATATGAATTTATTATTATTTAAAAAAAAAAAAAAAAAAAATTCCATTCTATATGCATAACATTTTCAATTTTCCCCCCTTTTGATATTGGGATGAAATATCGCCTGAAAATGTTTTTATTCATTGCATCATGTGATTATTAAGAGAATAACCCATTTATTTGTAGCTTGGTTACAGACTGAAGAGAATCAAACAAAACCTGGATCTGTTTCTGTCTATCAATGAGATGATCCAGGTTTTAACGTAAATGCTTCAATTTCGGTGTAATCCTGTTTCGCGTTTGAGTGTGTTGGCTGATGTTTGCAATATAATCTCAAAAATATAGTAGAAATGAGATCAGTCAGAGGCTGCTGATATTATCCCACACTCATTGTTTGCAGGAAAATGTGCTTGTTGCTCCATAAAAGCAAATTAAAAGCCACTTAAGTCCCTGTATTAGATAATTCACCATGACAAAGCCCCCACACACACACACTACACACACACACACACACACACACCCACACACGGCTCTGAATCTACTCTTTAGCAATTATAATTGTAAAGATTAGTTAGTTATGTTGGCTTGACAGAGATATCATACTGTTATTATACATTGTAGTGTGTGGGATTGATTGATTGAATGATTGATTGATTTTTTATTTTTATATATACTTTATTGATTTATTTAGTTATTTTCATTTTTTTATTTATATTTATTTATTTATTTATAATTAGTTAATCACTATTTAGTTTTTATTTATATTTAATAGTTTTTATTATTTATATTTATATTTAGTTTAATATTATATAAAAATGTATTATATTTCTATATTCTAGACCTCAGGCTATATTCTAGACCTCTGTTCGGCCAGTATTTTTTCTTTATGAACCTTCCTTTGCTAGTTGTAATTGTCATTATTACACTGATCTGGTGAACAGTAAGCTTAGATAACAAACTGGTTGGTTTTACAGCACTCATATGTTTTACAGCACGAGTGCATGTTTCAAATGATGTGGAAAGCGCATCATACTCCATACAGTTAGCATGAGATGTATTGATTTGTGTTTCTGAAGGGATTACGGTGCAGCGGATTCTGTATTCCATAATTCAACAGCGCTGGGATCAGTGAGTTTGGATGTTGCTCATATAGGAGTGATCACATGTTTTATTTATTGTTTGAAAGAGATTGTGGAACAGCAGGAAAGTACACATTGTGGGATCAAATGAGAATATAAAGTAGTCCTGACTGATTGCATGAGGCAAGTTCAGAGGTGCTGTAAAATATAAGGTATATTGTATTGTTTTACGAACATCATGGTGATATTGCAGGATTTATTGAATTATTAATGGTGTTTGCTAATGCAACCATCATTATAACTGTTGATTTAAAACCTCTAGCAGATTTAAAAATTGTGTGCATTGTCTTGCAGCGTTTGTTATCTAGTTATAAATGATTGATTATCCACCTTATTTTTAAGGTAAGAGATGCATGGTCATTTGTAACTTGAATGTGAATCTCCGATTTCATTCACTTCCAGTTATTTCAGATGTAGAAAACTGATAAATGTGCTATGGAAGCTCATTTCTGCCATGGAATAAAACACAAAAAATATAATTGCAACTTCTCTTGCAATTCTGAGTTTATATATAACAATTTGCAGTTTATATCTCACAATTCTGAGTTTATACACAGAAATGCTAGAAATAAAGTCAGAGTTGCGTGATGAAAAAGGAAAAGAATTAAAAGGATTGAAAAAAACTAATTCCATGAAGTAAAGTTAGAATTCAGAAAAAAAAGTTAGAATTGCAAAATCTAAACTCGGAATTGCATGTCAGAATTGCGAGTTGTAAGATTAGAATTGCAAGTTATAAATTCAGAATTGTAAGTTAGAATTGCGAGTCGTGAACTCAGAATTGCGAGTCGTGCACTCAGAATTGCGAGTCGTGAACTTCGAACTCAGAATTGCGAGTCGTGAACTCAGAATTGCGAGTCGTGCACTCAGAATTGCGAGTCGTAAACTCAGAATTGCGAGTCGTGAACTCAGAATTGCGAGTCGTAGTTGCGTGATGAAAAAGGAAAAGAATTAAAAGGATTGAAAAAAACTAATTCCATGAAGTAAAGTTAGAATTCAGAAAAAAAAGTTAGAATTGCAAAATGTAAACTCGGAATTGCATGTCAGAATTGCGAGTTGTAAGATTAGAATTGCAAGTTATAAATTCAGAACTGTAAGTTAGAATTGCGAGTCGTGAACTCAGAATTGCGAGTCGTGCACTCAGAATTGCGAGTCGAGAACTCCGAATTCAGAATTGCGAGTCGTGAACACAGAATTGCGAGTCGTGAACTCCGAACTCAGAATTGCGAGTCGTGCACTCAGAATTGCGAGTCGTGAACTTCGAACTCAGAATTGCGAGTCGTGAACTCAGAATTGCGAGTCGTGCACTCAGAATTGCGGGTCATAAACTCAGAATTGCGAGTCGTGAACTCAGAATTGCGAGTCGTAAACTCAGAATTGCGAGTCGTGAACTCAGAATTGCGAGTCGTGAACTCAGAATTGCGAGTCGTGAACTCAGAATTGCGAGTCGTGAACTCAGAATTGCGAGTCGTGAACTCAGAATTGCGAGTCGTGAACTCAGAATTGCGAGTCGTGAACTCAGAATTGCGAGTCGTGCACTCAGAATTGCGGGTAATAAACTCAGAATTGCGAGTCGTGAACTCAGAATTGCGAGTCGTAAACTCAGAATTGTGAGTCGTGAACTCAGAATTGCGATTCGTGGACTCCGAACTCATAATTGCGAGTCGTAAACTCAGAACTTAGAATTGCGAGTCGTGCACTCAGAATTGCGAGTCGTAAACTCAGAATTGCGAGTCGTGAACTCAGAATTGTGAGTCGTGCACTCAGAATTGCGAGTCGTGAACTCAGAACTTAGAATTGCGAGTCGTGAACTCCGAACTCAGAATTGCGAGTCGTGAACTCAGAACTCAGAATTGCGAGTCATAAACTCAGAATTGTGAGATGAAAGGAAAAAAAATAAAAAGGAAAAAATTGCATGATGTCAGAAGTCAGAAAAAAAGTTAGAATTGCCAGATTTAAACTTGAAATTGCAAGGTTAAACTCAGAATTGTGAGTCGGAAGCTCAGAATTGTAAGTTAGAGTTGTGAGTCGTAAACTCAATTGCGAGATGTAAACTCAGAAAAAAGAAACAAACTGAGATGTAAATTCAGAATTCAGAGAAAAAAGTAAGAATTGCGAAGGTCAAAATATCTTGCAATTCTATTTTTATGTCACAATTCAGACTTTTTTCTTCAGAATTGTGAGAAACAAAGTCTGAATTGTAAGATAACAAGTCGCAATTACATGATGGAACAATGAAGCTTTGCGAAGCACCGAGTCTTTTCCCTCAACTGTATCATAAAAAGGTTCATTACTCGAAGCTTTTCAAGACGGTGCACACTAACGACATCTTGTGGTCAAAGGGTGGAAAAAGCTGCCTTTGCATCCCAGACGACCCAGCCATTTTTGGACTGTTTCAGATAATAAATTAGTTTGTGCTATGAAAACCTCTATAAAGCAAAGCAAATATGAAGTCTATATAAATACTTAGAATTGCGAGTCGTGCACTCAGAATTGCGAGTCGTGAACTCAGAACTCAGAATTGCGAGTCATAAACTCAGAATTGTGAGATGAAAGGAAAAAAAATAAAAAGGAAAAAATTGCATGATGTCAGAAGTCAGAAAAAAAGTTAGAATTGCCAGATTTAAACTTGAAATTGCAAGGTTAAACTCAGAATTGTGAGTCGGAAGCTCAGAATTGTAAGTTAGAGTTGTGAGTCGTAAACTCAATTGCGAGATGTAAACTCAGAAAAAAGAAACAAACTGAGATGTAAATTCAGAATTCAGAGAAAAAAGTAAGAATTGCGAAGGTCAAAATATCTTGCAATTCTATTTTTATGTCACAATTCAGACTTTTTTCTTCAGAATTGTGAGAAACAAAGTCTGAATTGTAAGATAACAAGTCGCAATTACATGATGGAACAATGAAGCTTTGCGAAGCACCGAGTCTTTTCCCTCAACTGTATCATAAAAAGGTTCATTACTCGAAGCTTTTCAAGACGGTGCACACTAACGACATCTTGTGGTCAAAGGGTGGAAAAAGCTGCCTTTGCATCCCAGACGACCCAGCCATTTTTGGACTGTTTCAGATAATAAATTAGTTTGTGCTATGAAAACCTCTATAAAGCAAAGCAAATATGAAGTCTATATAAATAAGTCCATGTCAGTCATTGTATTACACAATATGAATAAATGAGTCTGTGAATAAATTTGTGGAAAAAATAGGCAAGGCTGTAGGCATATTTATATAGGCTATGATCAAAATAACCGAAGATTATCAAATACAATGGTCAGTTAAAGTGTCTGTGAACCAGGAATTAATACAAAATTAATATGCACAACACTACACATGCAAATATTTATTCGTATTATGATTTAGACGTCAGCGACACTTGAAACCGTGCAAGTGGTTCGCGTTATTTGAATCAGAATACGAAGCAGTCACGTGGTTGTGTGCGAAAATGAAGCTTCGGACGTCACAGATCACGTGGTTTTGGCAAAACGAATCAAGCTCCGGTACAGTGCTTCACTGTGAGATGTTTCGTTTTTTTGATACAAGCTTCGAAGCCTCGGACGAGAAAGCTAAATGCTAAATCTCAAATAAGAAAGCTAAAAT
>NW_015547735.1:301015-303326 GCF_001515605.1 Sinocyclocheilus anshuiensis
ACTCAGAATTGCGAGTCGTGAACTCAGAATTAAGAGTCGTGAACTCAGAACTTAGAATTGCGAGTCGTGCACTCAGAATTGCGAGTCGTAAACTCAGAATTGCGAGTCGTGCACTCAGAATTGCGATTCGTGGACTCCGAATTCAGAATTGCGAGTCGTGATCTCAGAACTCAGAATTGCGAGTCATGAACTCAGAATTGCGAGTCGTGAACTCAGAACTTAGAATTGCGAGTCGTGAACTCCGAACTCAGAATTGCGAGTCGTGAACTCAGAACTTAGAATTGCGAGTCGTGAACTCCGAACTCAGAATTGCGAGTCGTGAACTCAGAACTTAGAATTGCGAGTCGTGAACTCCGAACTCAGAATTGCGAGTCGTGAACTCAGAACTCAGAATTGCGAGTCATAAACTCAGAATTGTGAGATGAAAGGAAAAAAAATAAAAAGGAAAAAATTGCATGATGTCAGAAGTCAGAAAAAAAGTTAGAATTGCCAGATTTAAACTTGAAATTGCAAGGTTAAACTCAGAATTGTGAGTCGGAAGCTCAGAATTGTAAGTTAGAGTTGTGAGTCGTAAACTCAATTGCGAGATGTAAACTCAGAAAAAAGAAACAAACTGAGATGTAAATTCAGAATTCAGAGAAAAAAGTAAGAATTGCGAAGGTCAAAATATCTTGCAATTCTATTTTTATGTCACAATTCAGACTTTTTTCTTCAGAATTGTGAGAAACAAAGTCTGAATTGTAAGATAACAAGTCGCAATTACATGATGGAACAATGAAGCTTTGCGAAGCACCGAGTCTTTTCCCTCAACTGTATCATAAAAAGGTTCATTACTCGAAGCTTTTCAAGACGGTGCACACTAACGACATCTTGTGGTCAAAGGGTGGAAAAAGCTGCCTTTGCATCCCAGACGACCCAGCCATTTTTGGACTGTTTCAGATAATAAATTAGTTTGTGCTATGAAAACCTCTATAAAGCAAAGCAAATATGAAGTCTATATAAATAAGTCCATGTCAGTCATTGTATTACACAATATGAATAAATGAGTCTGTGAATAAATTTGTGGAAAAAATAGGCAAGGCTGTAGGCATATTTATATAGGCTATGATCAAAATAACCGAAGATTATCAAATACAATGGTCAGTTAAAGTGTCTGTGAACCAGGAATTAATACAAAATTAATATGCACAACACTACACATGCAAATATTTATTCGTATTATGATTTAGACGTCAGCGACACTTGAAACCGTGCAAGTGGTTCGCGTTATTTGAATCAGAATACGAAGCAGTCACGTGGTTGTGTGCGAAAATGAAGCTTCGGACGTCACAGATCACGTGGTTTTGGCAAAACGAATCAAGCTCCGGTACAGTGCTTCACTGCAAGATGTTTCGTTTTTTTTATACGAGCTTCGAAGCCTCGGTGTCGAACATCACATCACTAAAAAACAGCTTACTTACATGTTGCAAAATGGTGGATAAAGTTGCAATAGCATGCCTTCACCAAATGTAGTTAGCATTATTTGGCATAATTCAGCATGGCTTTGCGTTCAGATCTGATCATCATATGCTGTTAATTCAGTGCTCACTCTCTGTCTTTGTGTGGCCAGTGATCTGAACGATGGTCTGTGGCCGACGATGGGCCGTTAATTCAATGCTAACTGAGGCAGAGCATCATGGATGATGATGATGATGATGATGATGTTCTACTGTGCTCCTGGAGTCAATGACTATCGACAAGAGCAGCTTCTAGACCGCAGATCTGCTCGTCATCACAAACCACATCCATAGTCACTATAGCTTGTGTCGATATAAACACTAGTAATGTTAGGGTGCGTAATAACAGTAATATCAACACTTCTACTTCAAGTCTGTGTATATAATGCATTATAAAGGTGTTCATAATACCATGCATGATACGCAGAAGGCTATATTCCAGAAACCAGTTCAAATTGCAACCAATTCACATTCAATTTGTTGCTTGCTGTCTTTGTAATTATTTCTTTGTAAGTAATTTCTGAGTGAAAATTGTTTCAAAGTAAATCCTATACATTTTTTCCAGTGTAATACTTACCAGTTCATACCTTTAAAAAGTAATAATACTTCTTTTTAATGAATTAAAAAAAAGTGTTTTAATGCATTTCACTTTAAGGCGCAATCATTAATTGCGCAATAGTGTAATGTGCTCTGATTTATAAATCATTATTAAATATGCATAATATGATTAAAAATATTAACTAACTCTAGTCACAATGCCTTTGGCCCATTTTGACCTAAAAAAAAAAAAAGCATCATTTTTGGTAACGGAATGC
>NW_015547735.1:303515-304221 GCF_001515605.1 Sinocyclocheilus anshuiensis
TTTATTTTTTACAATTATTATTAAGAGATACTGTATGGCTGTTCAAAAAACATTCTTTACACATTTAATTTTTGGGTCTTTTTGACCCTGGTATGTATGGAGTACCATTAGGTGTTAAATATATTTAGCCTTTTCCCCATATCTCACACAATTTTGGACTGAATTTTGTTGATACACATATTTGGTAAATTTTTTTAAAGTGATATTTATACATCATCTGAAAGCTGAATAAATAAGCTTCCATTGATGTATGGTCTGTTTTGATAGGACAATATTTGAAAATCATCTTTAAAGTTGTCCAAATGAAGTTTGTGCTGCAGGGTCACATTTATCTTCTTATAAATTTAATGATATATTCAAATATAATTTCTCATTAATATTGAAAAATATATATAATTGAAAAAAAATTTTTTTTGCAGTAAAATGTTCAGAAGGACTTATTATTTTTGTTGTAACCCAAGATGCAAAAATTTGCAACTGAAGAGCGAAACTCCATCTCAGATCTGCATCTCCAGAATTGCTCCCTTCAGAGGCGACAGAAACATTGTGTAGTTCGCTAAACATTCAGTAACCTTCACTAGTTTCACTCTGTCCTCGAGGAATATTAGTGCTTTCAACAGGGAGCAACAAGCTGAGCATAAGGACGTTTATGTTGTGTGTGTGTGGGTGTGTGAGAGTGTGTGTATGTGTGTGTGTGTGTGTGTGT
>NW_015547735.1:304465-308308 GCF_001515605.1 Sinocyclocheilus anshuiensis
TGTGTGTGTGTGTGTTTGGGAAAGGCCGGCGTGAGACGTCGTTAGCATATAGATGTGATTATCCGCTGGCTGTGGAAAATGGACTTCAAACGTCTCTCTGCTCACCTCAGGAGTCACTTAGACATCACTATCCTTGGAAAATCAAATTATAGAGCCATTAATTTGTCAAGGTAATCCGGTCTGTCAGGCGCTCTGGAGAATCAATCTCGCAGGACTGCGTTCATCAAGTGCGTGATGCTAGTAGAAGTGAAGCATTATCTAATTAGCATGAGCGGCGGGAGTCGCGGATTTACATGCAAATGTTAATAATCACCAGCATTACTAAAGTCCAAGAGTAAACACAAAGCTCTGTTCTGTGCTAACATACTTACACTGAATCTACATTTATTCTAAAATGAACAGTTTGTGCTCTAAATCCACTGGAAGATCGCCACTGGAGGTCATGTGTTAGCAAGACCACTATGACATGCTCCTATAGCCAACAATATGATCAAAGAATTAAATATATGTGTTTGTAACCGCTGTTGTTGTCATTTCAGCCGCATCTGAAATAGGTCACACCACTGATTATTACATGAGAAGTTAAAGTAAACTAAACATGTTAGAAAACTTTCAATGACTCACATTTAATACATGTGTGGAGTAAGAACATATAATAATTCGTGCTGTCAAACGATTAATCGCGATTCATCGCATCCAAAATAAAAGTTTTTGTTCATATAATATATGTGTGTGTACTGTGTATATTTATGATGTATATATAAACACACACACATACAGTATGTATTTTGAAAATATTTACATGTATATATTTATATTCATATAATTTATATTATATTTAATATATAAACATAACACTTTTTTCTTAAATATATACATGCATGTGTGTTTATTTATATATACAGTACATATTAAAAATAAACAGTACACTCATATATGCTATGTAAACAAAAACTTTTATTTTGGATGCGATTAATCGCGATTAATCGTTTGACAGCACTAATAAGAACCAAAGTTATATAGATTAATGAAATATACAATTATAAGCTGTAAACTATACAAACATGCTCTAAAAATGAAGCATTGGCGCTATTTTATGGTGAGTTTCTGCCAGTTTTTTTTGTTTTAATTATTCTTTTTTAAAACTGTAAATTTAATAGCATTTTTTTCAACATTTGTCAAAATTGCAAATCCCACAATGCAATCCGCTTGCCTTGACTTTCAAAGTGAAGAATGGCATCTTATTTCTTGACTTGATTAAAAATGCAAAATAGTCGTATTTATTTCAGAAATAATAACTGAATTCCTCTTGCTTAATTAAACATGCAACATAATAAGGTCATATGACATATCATAGGATGCTATATGTGCAGTTTCGAATACTGAAAGTGATAGTAAGCAGTGTGTAGTATAGTGCAGTCTGGTGCATCTCAATTCTCCATATGTTGAGAGTTAAATTGAACGCAGTTAGACAAATGTTAAATAATTCTCATTTTGTCTCCTCACCGTCTCATCTGAGTTAATGTGTCCTGCTCTGAAACAGACATAAACATTACTGCTGTTAGAAATGCTGCTCATATGGAGGTAAAAGCAATATCGTGGTGTGTTAGTACAACAGGCTGCTCATTTGCATGATGTAAATGTACTTTTGTAACCATTATGAAGAGTAATTAAAGCAGAAGATCTCACAGATGAAATCACACTGTGTTTGTATCAGAATAAATCCAGCTTTGAAACAATTCACGTGGAATTGCGTCTTGGCCATAAAGACACAAATCTCACCAAAATGTGCTTAATTGCCATGAAAATGTCTTAAAGCAAAAAATCTGAGCAGTCCCAAAATAGGCTTGATTTTATGACACATATTTTTTCTTTTGATTGTGGAGTGAGATATAACCTGGACATGTTTTGACAGATTCATGTGAATAATCAGGCGAAGGTGTCAGACGCTATTTCTGAGGAAGACGGTCCTGAGACGTTCATTTTCTTCTTTGTTGCTTTTTCCGCTAATGAGCAGGTAAAAGCTTAATTAGCCGTTGATAATGACATGGTTTATTGGTTTATTTTGAAAAGTTTTTAAGTTGCTGTGGGGCGTCTGTCACCATCTGTCAAGCTCTCCTCCAATCACATATGAGCCGTTTTGACGGAAAAAGCAGCCAGTCGATGGCATGCCTTACTGATCTGTGTTTTGTCGTATCTTTGAAATGATGCAGAATCATTTAAGATCAAATGTATGTTTTCTTCAGGTTCTGTGGGAAGATCCTGCTTATGTGTCCACAGTAATTAAGCAAATAGATAGATGCATGTTTCTCTTTTTCACTTCCGAACGATCACAGGTACCTTCTCAGTGCAACCAAAGTTAAGTTCTACACTATTAAAGTGTTTAGAAATATTTTGAATTATAGGTTTATTTTGAAAAGTTTTTAAGTTGCTGTGGGGCGTCTGTCACCATCTGTCAAGCTCTCTTCCAATCACATATGAGCCGTTTTGACGGAAAAAGCAGCCAGTCGATGGCATGCCTTACTGATCTGTGTTTTGTCGTATCTTTGAAATGATGCAGAATCATTTAAGATCAAATGTATGTTTTCTTCAGGTTCTGTGGGAAGATCCTGCTTATGTGTCCACAGTAATTAAGCAAATAGATAGATGCATGTTTCTCTTTTTCACTTCCGAACGATCACAGGTACCTTCTCAGTGCAACCAAAGTTAAGTTCTACACTATTAAAGTGTTTAGAAATATTTTGAATTAACTTTTGTTTTTCTATTTTCAGATTTCATTTTAAGTTTGTCTTTTTATAGTTCTATTTAACTTTGTGTTTTAGTCACTTTTAAATTTTCTGAAATTTCTCATTTCCATTTGTTATTTTCTTTGATTTTTGTGTAGTATTTATTACATGTCAGCTTTATTTATACTGACAACAATTTTTACATTTTGGTTAACAATAAAAACTCAAGTAGAGCAAAACAGATGTCTAATATTATTTAGATGCATAATATCTGTCAATTTTTAGTAATTGTAGTACTTCAACTTACTTATTTCAGGTAGCCTATTTGCTAAGGCATCATTTCAATTTTTCCCCAAGATGAAGTTTTTCAGCTATTATCCCTCTGGTATTGTTCATTTGGAAGTTACACTTGTGTCGTTCACAGTCAAAACTGACTCGAGGCCATAATCGTGTCATAATTTTGTTTTTGTGAAATAAATATAGTATATTTCATTTCAATAGTGTTTTTCTTTAATATTTAGCATTTTGAGTGTATTTAATGTTACTAATTAATATTCATATCTAAATTATGGACTGTTTTCACTATAAAATGTAAAAAAAAGATTATAAAAAAATAATTTTACATTTAATTTAGTTTTTTCAAATCAAGTCACAAAGCAACTGCTTTCACCGAATTTCGTAACGTTCCGGTGAAGTCGTGTTTTTTAAAATTTGGAAACAACACCAGAGGGTTAATCTATTCATTTTATTTTTTATTATTTTATTTTATTTTATATTTTGTAGTATATATTTTAATATATGTAATATTTTTATTATATTTTATATAGTTTAGTTTTAGTTAACAATAACAACACTGAGTTCAACAACAAAAAGATAGTTTATGTGCATAATTTAATGCTTCATTTGTTAATTTTTATTACTTAAACCTAATTTATGTATTAGTTATTTCCACAGCAACACTTCTAATTTTAAGTTCAAGTGTTATGTATAGTGAAGTTGCAGTAGTGAAGCTTGGTATAAGGATGTAGCACTTTAATGCAATTTTGTATCAGCCTGAAGTTATGTGCTGGTGCTCTCTCTCTCTCTCTCTCTCTCTCTCTCTGTGTGTGTGTGTGTG
>NW_015547735.1:308371-318226 GCF_001515605.1 Sinocyclocheilus anshuiensis
GTGTGTGTGTGTGTGTCTCTCTCTCAGTAAGTGTAGTGTAAGGGTGTGACGGCCTCTCTGTTTATCAGCTCCATCATCGATTGGTTAAGCACGCTTTGGCCTCTATTGGCATCTCATCACACGCAGGGGAAACTCAGGAGTGCAAGAGGTGCAATTAACGCGTCCCTGGAGCATCAGAGACTGACAGCCAATTGGCTGCGAGGACTGCTGTCATTACATGCCCCATCCATCCAGCGTCCAATCAGATCCCTCCTGCCTTAATTGGCCGTTGGTTCAGGTCTGCTAGACCTGCGGTTGATGGAGCCGTGAAGTTACGCATGAGATGTATTTGAGCCCTGAAGCAGAAAGCTGTGAGTGTTAAACACACGGATTAATACTTCTGCGCTGGTAACAGTGTGTCTTTAGTGTGATTGTGTTTCAGTTTAGTGATGCATAAATCAGTATTGATCATATTTGGAGTTACTACTAAACTGTTACTCGTCCGGCGGCGTTTGTTCTTCAGACACTTTTAGACATGTAGTTGCCAAAAACATCTTGACAATTGCCTGACAACCACCCAAAACACCTTAGAACAGCTTAGCAACACCCTGGCAACGGTCTACCACACCTTAGCAATGCCCTAGCAATCACCTTTAGCACTTTAACAATGGCCACCCTGCAGAATATCTTAGAAACATGCTGGCAACCATCTAGAATACCTTAGTAATGCCTTGGCAACCACTTAGAGCACTATAGCAACACCCTAGCAACGACCCAGAATACTTTAGCAACACCCTGGCAACCACTCATAACACCCAAGTATTATAGCATTATAGAGTAATGCTATTATATAGTATTATAGAGTTTTATGTAGTTGGACAACCTTTCTTTTTTTCTATAATTTACCAGAACATTTCAGCAATACCCTGAAAACCACTCAGGACACCTTAGCAATGTCCTGGCAACCACCCAAAAGCACCTTAGCAACACCCTGGCAACACCTCATAACACCCTAGCCTTATAGCAGTGAGTTTTGTGTGGTCAGTCACCCTTTGTTTCTTCCAAACATCACCAGAACCCTTCAGCAATGCTTGGCAACCACTGTGAACACCTTAGCAACGCCCAGGGCAACCATTCACAACACCCTAGCCTTATAACAGTGAGTTTTGTGTGATCAGACACCCTTTGTTTCTTCCAAACATCACCAGAGCAGTTCAGTAACACCCTGGCAACCACTCAGAACAACTTAGCAACACCCTGGCAACCTCCTAGAATACCTTAGCAATGCCCTGGCATTATGGCAGTGAGTTTTGTGTTGTCAGACACCCTTCGTTTCTTCCAGAAATCACCAGAACACTTCAGCAATGCCCTGGCAACCACTTATAACACATTTGCAATGCCCCGGAAAGCACCACAAACACCTTAGCCACACCCTGGCAGTCACCCATAACACCCTAGCAATGCGTTTTGTGTGGTCAGACACTCTTAGTTTCTTCCAAAAATCACCAGAACACTTTAGCAATGCATGGCAACCACTGTGAACTCCTTAGTAACGCCCTGACAACCATCCACAGCACCTTAGCAAGCCCTGGCAACCACTTATAACACCCTAGCATTATGGCAGTGAGTTTTGTGTGGTCAGAGACCCTTAATTTCTTCCAAAAATCACCAGAGCAGTTCAGTAACACCCTGGCAAGAACTCAGAACACCTTAGCAACAGCCTGGCAACCACCCACAACACCTTAGCAACGCCCTGGCAACCACCTACAACACCTTAGCAATGCCCTGGCAACAACTCATAAAACTCTAGCCTTATAGAAGTGAGTTTTGTATGGTCCGGCATTCTTGGTTTCTTCCAAAAATCACCATAACACCTCAGCAATGCCCTGGCAACCACTTATTATACCTTAGCAATGCCATGGCAACCACACAAAACACCTTAGAATTACCCTGGCAACCACCCACAACACCTTAGCAACCCCCTGGCATAATGACGATGAGTTTTGTGTGGGCATAAAAAACATAAAAATCTAGTCAGTGCATATAATCTTTTATAGATTATGCAGATGTTTGTCATGACATATATATTATAATAGTTATAATCAGTAATTCTAATCAACATTGAAGTTGTTGTGTGAGTAAACAGTCAGTTTGGTTTCAAAGGTAACCCTCAGGAGTCTGAATAAACTATTGTTTGTTGCCTGGATCTGGAGCTCTTCTCAATTCTCACTGAAATGCAGTTTGAAAGCATGTTTGGTTATTGTGAGCGTGAGCTCGTGAAATCAATCCAGCAGACTAAAGGGAAATGACACTGTCATGATGGATTTCCATGTCTGCTCGGCACTAGAAACGGATGAACGGAGAACTGCAAAACAGTTTCACAAGAAGAATGGGATAAACTGTGTCTCCCTCCTTCACGGCTAAAAATAGATCTTAAAGGCGAAGAGAGCAGCTCTTTGGATGTTCAGATGATTTCTGGTCTCCATGTTTAATGTTTCAGATCAGTAATCCTACAGTATGTGTGTGAACTAGTAATAATGATGCTTGTCTGTTATTATTAATGCCTGAAATCTTCAGATTCATACACTTGAGCCCATGAAGGTTACTGGAGACAAGCAAAGAGAGCATGTGTTAGTGATATTCCAGTGATTGTTAATTGGTCAGGATCGAGGTGAAGCTGGCTGGAATGATGAAGAGTGATTTCTTGTCAGTGTTCGTCTCATTGGGAACATCTTTCTTGTCGATCGGCGGCCCGGCTGACTCAGGCTGAGATGTCTCTACAGGCGTATTGATTTTTAACATCAAAATCAGGAGCTCCTGAAAGATTCATGGCTTGAGCTGCAAATAGAACTTGTGTTGGGTGGATGAAGAACTTCCAATGATCAGTAGCTTTCTTTAAAATACAGTTTTTAAAGCAGTTCATCTACAATCAGTATCGTTTAAAAATATCAATTGTTTTCTTATTTTATATATATATATATATATATATATATATATGTCACACCCCTTTGGACGTTTGTTGTGTTTTTATTCCTCATGTGTTCTGTGACCCAGTTTTCCCTCATGTTTGATTGTGTCATTTAGTTCAGGTGTGTCTGGTTAATTATCCTCATTTGCTCCACTGTATTAGTTGTGTTCTGTTCTCTGTTTGTCGTCCGGTCTACTACGTCCCTACGTGTATCTCCTGCCTGTCCTGTCCTGGATTTACCCTTGTGTGCATTTATTATAGACTGTTTGCATTAATCTTCATCTTCTTCATGCATTTATCTCACTGTAGCGTGACAGAAGAAACAAAAGAAATTGTAAGCGGTGTCTTTTCCCCGCATTTTCTTTTCGTCTTTTTGAAAGTTTTTTGTTCGTTATGGATTGGGCAGCGAAATTCGTGGCTCGGGAGACCTGGTATTGTTCGCCCTGGGATTCGCTCCCCTTGCCGTCCCATTTCGACGACGAGACATTGAAATCCCTGTTCCGGATCGGGGCGAATTACCATCGCCCCGTGGACCTCCCAGACACCACCGGACTGAACTGGAGGGAGGCCATGCTTCGGTGTCTGGAGAGCATTTTATCCCGATCCGGAACACGACAGGACCCAGAGCCCAGCCCACCATCACCCCGCTGCACAGAGCAAGAGCCTGAGCCCACCGCTGATGGAGAGCCAGAGCCCTCCACGACCGACGAGCCATCGTCATATGGTTCGCCCCGGCGCTAGAGCCCAACACGTCAGACCAGGTGCGAGAGCTGGCTACAGGGCTCGCCAAGGGGAAGAGCGCTATGTACAGCGAGAGCGCGGAGGGAAGCTCCGCCCACTGCACCATGGCTGAGTGTGAACCAAGCTCAGTGGACTGTGATGTGGAGATATATGCAGATATTCCCCATCTTCTCCCGCCTTCGTCTGAACTATCTGTCTGCTCTGAACTGTCTGTCTGCCCCTGAACTATCTACCAGTCCTGAAATGACCACCGAGGTCGTTCCCCTGTCCACCGCGCTCCCAGTGTTGGGAGTCGCGATGTGGTGCGTGTGGGCGGCACACACCATCCCTGCCGCTGTATCCAGGCGGCCCCTCAGCTCACCCTCAGCCCCCCATCTGTGCTATGGGATTGCCGCGGGTCTGCCAGTCTCCATCGGCGTCATGGCTGGAGGATCCCTTGTCTCCGCCTACACGTCGACCTTCTGCCGCCTCGGGACCCCTCCCCTCCGTCCCTCTGGCTCTGTCGGGCTCCTCCTTCCCTCCGGCTCTACATTGGTCCTCTGTCGCTCCAGCTCCACCGTGGCCTTCCGGATCCCCGCCTCCGCCTCGGTCGCCGGAGCCATCTGCTCCGCCTCGGCCCGGCTCCTCCCTCCGTTGACTCCACCCTGGACTCTGTTTGTCATCCTCCTCCCGGGTGTCCGTCGTCTGTCCGAACCTTCTCCAGTATTTGTCTGCCTGCCTTCCTGCCAGCCTTTTGCCATCCCCTGTCACCATCCCACATCCACTCCTTTGTCCTCCTCCTAAATCTCCCTCCGTCCCTCCCTTTGTTGTTCCGGGAGGGTGGCGAACTGTCACACCCCTTTGGACTTTTTTTGTGTTTTTATTCCTCATGTATTCTGTGACCCAGTATTCCCTCATATTTGACAGTGTCATTTAGTTCAGGTGTGTCTGGTTAATTATCCTCATTTGCTCCACTATATTAGTTGTGTTCTGTTCGTCATCTGGTCTACTACGTCCCTACGTGGCACACACACATATATTATGCAAACAAAAACCTTTATTTTTTATATATATAATTTTATAATTATATATAATATATATATAATTTTATTTTAGAGCAAAAAAGGTCTCTAACACTAGCTTGCTCTATTTTTTCTCTATTCTATCTTTTTTCATTTTATCTATTATATAATTTAAAAAAACCTTGCTACGTGTACTGCATTAAGCTAACTGAGATTGTTATAGCACTTGCATATCATTTGATTGCTTCCATTGTCCTCATTTGTAAGTCGCTTTGGATAAAAGCGTCTGCTAAATGACTAAATGTAAATGTAAATATATGTATGTTTGTGTATGTATACACACACACACGCACACACAAGCACACATAGTTAATGTTTATGTTTGTTTACGTCAATGTTTTTGAAAAAAGTCTCTTCTGCTCACCAAGGCTGCATTTATTTGCTTAAAAATACAGTAGAAGTTGTGAAATATTATTGCAATTTAAAATAGCTGTTTTCTATGTGAATATCTGTTAAACTGTAATTTATCGCTGTGATCAAAGCTGGATTTTAAGCATCATTACTCCAGTCTTCAGGAACATTCTAAATAGCCTGACTTGTGTGTATAACAGACTTGTGGATTAACTGGTTCTTGCCATGAATATAGCCATAGATGCTGGAATGGCGTTAAGAAGAAAACAAACAAACAAAGAACTCCAGTCTTCAGTGTCACATGATCCTTCAGAAATCATTCTAATATGCTGATTTGTGCTGAAAACAGTTGTGCTGCCCTAATAATTTTGTGGAAACTGTGCTACATTTGATGAATAGATGAATAGAAAGTTCAAAATAACAGCTTTTATTTGAAACATAAATAGAAATCTGGCACTTTTGATCAATTTAATGCGTCCTTGATGAATAAAAAAATATTTATCTTAAAAAAAAAAAAAATTTAACTAAAACCCTAAACTTTTGAACATTTCAACTTTTTATATTATGATTATTATTATTTTTAATTGGTCCCTCCAGCAATATTTATATCTCATTTTGGTGTTTATGAAGAAACAAATGAAATAACGTGTAAATGAAGCGGTTCTAAAACCGGTGCGGTCAGATCTTTCTGTTTGACTGATCAGCTGGTGGCTGTTTTAATGCTTATTTGACTGACAGGCAGAGACTGACAGCTAATTGCACCACTAGCAGATATGAAGCATTGCTGTTTCCACGACTAAAGGAACTGACATCACCGGAGGCAGCTGGAAACCCAGACCGCCTCCTAAATTAGCCGTCTTAAAGTGTGACCACACGTCTGATGACAGCTTCATAACACATCAGCTCCGGATATCGACACGGCCGGAGAGAATCTCGGACTTTATCACACTCTACATAATGAATTTGAGGGACAAATCTTAATGAAATATACATACACTAGCATCAAAAGTGTCAGTAAAGACATTTAGAATGTTACAAAAGATTTCTGTTTCAAATAAATGCTGCTCTTATGAACTTTCTATTCATCTGTGAATCCTGAAAAATAAAATGCATCACAGTTTCCACAAAAATATTGTGCAGCACAACTGTTCAACATTGATAATAATCAGAAATGTATGCTGAAAATTCAGCTTTGATCACAGAAATAAATTACAGTTTAGCATATATTCACACAGAAAACAGTTTAACTAAATTGTAATAATATTTCAAAATTTTTACTGTATTTTTGAACATATAAATGCAGCCTTGCTTAGCAAAAGAGACTTTCATTAAAAATGTTTACAAAATGTTTATATAAAGCTTTTATATATTGCATTATGAAATATTTGTAATGCATTAAATATACATTGTAATGCGTCTTATAATGTATTGTATGATCTTATGAATAATTGTAATCTCATTTATAATGCATTGTGTTACAGAAAGTATATTGCATAATATATAATGCGTCATAATAAATAGCTTTATAATCCATCATACATAACATAAAGGCTTTAAGTAAACTCTTACTGATGTTTCTTTAGATTGTAATCTTATTGAAAGCAGAAAGCGTCATCATATTAGCCAAACGATATTTAATAAACGAGCACACAGAGGTCAGGTGTTTGTGAATGATTGAATTCTGTGGGAAGCTGCTGTGTATTCTGCGGGCTGGAGTCTGATTTGTCAGGAAGGGCTGAAATTATACTGCAGTTTCCAGCCAGAAGATAATTCACACATTTTAATAAACATAAGCAGCTTCAAAGCAGGTGCATGCAAAGACGTTCCACATGCAATCTTACAGAAATCCATGTCGCGCAAACGCACATGCGACGCAAAAACTCGCTGACACCTGCATTATTGATGCTCTCCGCTCATAAGACTGAAACACACGAAATGATCTAATGAATAAATGATCAGCTGATGATTACAGCGAACCGATGGAAAAACACTGCAGCTCCAAAATACAGTCAGCCTAACTAGAAAGCATCACTAATACAGTCGGAGCATGAAGCCTGTTTGCAAATGCATGCATCAGCATTAAAACCCCGTCCTCTGAGCACATTAAGAAGGTAATCCTTGTGTGAAGGACGCAGGTGAGAAATAAAGCGTCGAGATCGAGGTACAGGCTTCATGTTAGAAGAGCATCTGTGATGGCTTATAATAATGCCTGCTTAGACATCTTTAGTTTTGTGTTTTATTTTTGCCAAAATAAAACCAAAATTGAATGAATTTAATCCAGACTCTTTTTGCTTTTTCTTCTTTTTCATGTAGCTGGATACAGCAGGAAAGGCAGCTGAAATGTACAAAGTGTAATGTATTTTTTGTATTTTTTATTATATATATATCAGTGTAAAATCAATAGAAAAAGGTAACAGATTGCAGATTGTTTTCAAAATTAACTTTTTGTAGGACAAAGGGTTCAAATTTTTGTTGCGTGTTTGTCATTTGTCATCTGTCAAGTATTTTTTTCAAATATGTCTATATCATTTTTTAGTTTTAGTTTTAGTTAATTAAGTTAAACTAAATTAAAACGGGAAATAATGCCTTGGCAACTAGCTGAACTAAAATATTTGTATTCCATTATTAATATTTTTAATTTCAAGCATTTCATTTAATGATTTTAATTTTAGTTTCAGTTTTAGTTAACTGTAATAACTCTGGTGATTACAAAATAAAATGTATTCTTATTACTGTGAAACAATTACAAATTATTTATCTTTTTTTTTATTAAAATGCATTACAGCAAATGATAACATGGTTTATACTTACAATGGTTTCATAAAAATATTTTATATTTTATTAATGATTTATTTTTATTTTATTTGATTTTTGTATTTTTTTGCATTACATTAATGATAACACAGCCCTGCCCAGATTCGTAAGATTTAAGCTTGCAGCAGCTCTCTCTGTCTCTAAATTCATACATTTCCATATTTATTAGATTTGCTCCTTCTGTCTGCAATAAGGAAGCAGTGTGTGTGTGTGTGTGTGTGTGTGTGTGTGTGTGAGAGAGAGAGAGAGAGAGAAAGCTATCATACCATGTCCTTTTTCCAGGCCAAGTCTATTAGTCCTGACTTCCACCTTTGAGATTTAGAAATTAAGCAGTCTTTAAAAGCCATATCATATGTCATTATAATAGTGTATAACATGTAGACCTATAGACCTAAGAAACCCTATATATATATATATATATATATTATGGTTGTTATTAATAGTGAATAAATCTAAAGCTTTTGAGACTAATATTTTGTATTATTTCATTTGTCATTAAGGGGGGGGGTGGGCTTTTTCAGTTTCAGCACATGCCCCTCAAAAGGTCTGTGCACGGCCCTGATTAGAACGTTATTTAAAGGTTACAAAAATGTTTTCTTACAAAGTTCTACTAACTTTTTCACCCAAAATATAACGTTATTTGAACGTAATATTTTAAGAACATTATCCCATTATCCCAACATCATGTCCAGCTTTCTTGTCATTATTATATTGTTATTTAAATGTTTTTTTACAACATTCTTAATTTCTCACCCAAAATATAACGTCAGTTGAACATTTATTTTTAATATTCAAAGGACGTTGAAATGTCGAGTTTTCATCTTGTGCTTAAAACGTTATTTAAAGGTTACAACACTTTTTAGGACATTCATGAAGTACGACTTTCTATGAAACTTCAAACGTTCCATAAACGTGGGCCTCGGGTCGAAGAGCGTTGATTTATGAGGTTCAGATGTGTTTGTTGTAGAGGTTTGATAGCGGATCTCATCACGTTTGCTCCTCTGTGGACTTCATTCTGCCGTGCTTTAGCTCTAACCCGCAGCAAAATCATCGGCCGCTCACCCTCAGAAAGAAACGTTCTCTGAAGGGCGAACGTGAATTGGAAGCAGCTTGGTAAAACAAAGGAGGGAAGTGCTGTTTCTGGAGCGTCACACAGCAGCAGCTGGGAAGTAATGATTCTTTAATTGAGCCGCTTTCGCTTTAGCGCCGTTCGTACCTGATGGATGCGTGATAAAGCTCCTCATCAGTCTCTCTCGCTGGAGAGCAGATCATTTTAGACGCATTGTTTCCTGCGCTGATGACGCGTCTCTGCTGATTTGAATGGAGCTGATGGGAACGCTTCGCATTCAGACGCTTGTTGGGCCGTAATTGTGCTAAATACACCATTCATTCAATCAAACTCTATTTTTTTCAACTTGTTCAATTTCAAGGTTTTCATGAGTACAGTAGGAGGAAGAGTCTGGATAAATGTACGTTTTTAACCATAAAATCAACAGAAAAATAGAATAAAGTCATTATAATAGGTCATTACATTTTTTTGTTATTATTTTTAAATGAAGTACAGTACAGTAATTACAAAAGATGTCCTCATTAATTACAATTTTAAATGATAATATTGTAATTAAATAAATTAAAATGTAATAAAGTAAATGCTAGCATGATTGTACGTTTACAATTTATTAATTAATTAATACATTTTTGCACGTGCATTTCCAGTAATTTTCAGTTTAATATTATATAATTTATATCATTTCAATGTATTTTTGCATTACTTTAATGATAATTAGGACAAAAACGTGCTTAATTGTCGAAAAAGTCACTATATATATATATATATGTGTCTGTATATATATATGTGTGTGTGTGTGTGTGTCTCTGTATATATATGTGTGTCTGTATATATATATATATATGTGTGTGTGTGTGTCTGTATATATATAT
>NW_015547735.1:318437-324079 GCF_001515605.1 Sinocyclocheilus anshuiensis
GTGTGTGTCTGTATATATATATTTATATATATATATATGTGTGTGTGTCTGTATATATATGTGTGTCTGTATATATATATATATATATATATATATATATATATATATATATATATATATATATATATATATATATATATATATATATATATATATATATATATATATATATATATATATATATATATATATATATATATATATATATATATATATATATATATATATATATATATATATATATATATATATATATATATATATATATATATATATATATATATATATATATATATATATATATATATATATATATATATATATATATATATATATATATATATATATATATATATATATATATATATATATATATATATATATATATATATATATATATATATACAATGTGAAAAAAAAATAGTCAAATTTTAAAATATCGTCTTCAGCTTGATGGCAATTTTATTCTAATTTATTTTTGCATTACGTCAATAATAATTGGGGAAGATGTGCTGAATTAAAAAAAAAAAGGTCACAGTGGGCAATATAAATAAATAAATAAATAAAGTCAGACTTTAAAATGTCTTCAGTTTTTTTTAGAATTATAATTTTTTAGTATTATTTCAATTGTATTGCAAATTGTTGAATTACATCATTGATAATTGGGGAAATGTGCTTAATTGTCAAAAGTCACAATTTGCAATGTCTTTATTTTCAGTTTGATAATATGTAATATAATTAATATAATTTTTTTGTTGTTTTTTTGCTGTGATGTAACCTGGATATTTCTTGACAGGTTTAGTGAGACTGATCCACAGAGTGATGCATTGCATCAGTTTTCCATCTAAAACACCAGCTGTCAGCGACAGACAGCATCACATCTTTAACAGTGTCCCGCTGTCCAGTGTTCAGACTCTGTCTTGTTTTATTATTCCTGAGCAGCTCCACGAGCCCCAGATCTGCTCTAGTGTTCTGAGTCTCCATACATCTAGATAATGCATGACTTCTGCTGCTTCTGCGACCCTCGCTGACCTGCTAAAATAATGCTAAATATACAGCAAGAAGCTTTGAAAACACACCGAATTTTAATGAGTAAAAGTATTTCTGCACACATGCATGCATGCATTGTATTTTGTATGTCAATTTTTAGTTTTAATTACATTTTATTTAATCCACTTTATTTATGCATATGTGTATGCATTTTATTTTGCACATCTGCTTTTGTTTTGTTTTTATGTTATTTTATTGATTTAATGCATACATCATTACATTATCTGCATGTATGCATTCTATTTTGCGTGTCTATTTCTATTTTTTATTTTATTTTATTTACTCTATTTATGCATGCATACATTAATACATTATCTGCATGCATGCATTCTATGTTGCATGTTCATTTCCGTTTTTTTATTTAATGTCATTTTATTTACTCTGTTTATGCATACATTAATTATTTCTCTGCATGCATGCATTCTATTTTGCATGTGTATTTTTACTTTATTTGATTTACTTCATTTATTTCTGTGTGCATGCATGCATTAATTTGCATGTCTATTTTTATTTCTTTTATTTTTAATTTTAATGTAATTTTATTTAACCCATTTATTTCTGCACACATACATGCATGCATTCTATTTTTATTTGATTTTCAGCTCCTGAAATATGAAGGAACAGCCTCTGAAAGCCTGTCTGGATTGTTTACACTTGTATGTCATTCATTCTGTGATCTAAAAGTAAAAGTACCATGGTAAAGGACCATGTTTTTCCAGTCGCTGTCACTGTACGCTGCAGTAATGCAGTGCTGCACTTGTTGCCATGGCTCTGCATGCAGCAGACGTTTGACGGCACTGATACAGACGAGCTTTTATCCTCCGCTGGACGTGATTGTAGGAGATTATGTGTTAATTAATTACTTTCCATCTTAATGGCTCTCTTCATAATAGGACAATTACTGTAAAATTGAAAATGTTCTTTCACTGAATGAAAACTCGTGGTCGGAGCACGTGTGCATGTGCAGCAGTTGCAAACACCTACATCTGATGACTTTATTTCCTTTTCATGTCCTGATGTTAGTTTAGAACAACAACACAAACCTGCATGATGCGGTTGTTTCAATTTCTTTCGCTCACAAACTGTGCAAACCTGAAATCTGTTCAAGAAAATAAACAGAAAAAAAAATCTATAAGAAAGAAACAAATACGAAACACATACGTTAATACGAATATAATATACTGTATTAATGTGTTAGTTTTATTTTATTATAAAATATAATTTTGTTTATTATATACTGTTTTATTATTTTTTACAAATATTTTCAAAATATTTATGCAAATGCTATTTTATAATTTTTTTTATGTTATTTGGTATTTTATAAAATAATTGTACATTTATTTTAGCAAATATTATTTTATTTATTTTAGCAAATATAACTTTATTATTATAACTTTTATTAAAAATGTTGTTAGTTTATTTAATATGGCAACATTGAATTTGACCTAAAAACCTGAAGTTTGGGTTTAGGTTGGTTGTGTGTTTTTTTTTTTTTTTTAATAGTTTGTGATTTGTTTATTATGTTAAGCACTTTGCAAAGCTCAGAAGCTTGTGTATAACATTATTCTGCCTCTCAGATGCTGTAAGTCAGCTTTACTCACATTCATTATTATTTTACAGACAGGACAATCCCAGAATGCATTGCACAAAATCCACTGAAGATGGGAGAAATGTCGATTATATAGAGGTGCGTATAATTCTTTCTGAGATGCATTGATAAAATGTGAAAAAAATAGACTATTTTATTAACCATCAGTGTGCTGTTTAAATGTTACTACTTGTTCAGAACGTTCAGAGAATATTCAAAAGTAACACTCTCATAATGTTTACAAAATTATACACTTTAACATTCCTTTAACATTCACATAAGCAAGAAAAAAACATTTAACGAACATTCAGAAAAAAAGAATGTGACTTTAATGAGAACGCTATTTTTCTTAGCTGGTTAGTTGCACTCAGTTTACATGAAGAAATGTCGAGTCTTTGAAGTTGAAATAGAAGATTAAATGCGTAATATTTTAGGATGTTTGCAGTGCAAAATGTAACAGTCTTATATTAAGTAACATTAGTAAACATTCTAGAATATATTAACTGAAATTGACACGAAACTATCTTGATATTTATTACTTCATATATAAATGCTTTCTTTATTTTTGCCAGATTACTTCAGTTTTAACAAAAATCAGGCAACCGGTTTCTAAACTAGTTAACATTTCCAGCGAGTGTTTCAAATCAGTCCCTAATGAGACTACAGCATGCTGTCTATGTAGACGGTGAGATGGCTCACTAGCTTTAGGAGCAGAACTAGTATCTTGTCTGAAGTTTTTGACACATGAACACTGGATCAAACTCATTCGGATCTTCCTCCTCGGATTATTTGTCTATTTTTCTTGTCTATTTTTTGACTGACAGGACGATATCTGCTATGAATCCCTAGAAAGTAAGCATTGATTGACGTGCGGTTTAATTTCTGTTGCTGGTTGTTGGGCCGGTGACAGTCTGAGACTGATATTAGGACAGTATATTACAGCGTCTGGAAGTGTAGAACTCATAAAACCATGAACAGAAAGAAGCTCAAAGGGTTCGAGATGTTTTATTATGAAATGTGGAATTATGGGATTGCATTTGTTACAGATATTTGATTTGAAGATCTCACTCTTCAAGGAATGTGGTGTCCATAATTACACGGGTGATAAAAAGTTTGGGACTAAAACATTTTATAATGTTTAAGTAAGAAGTCTCTCCTGCTCATCAAGGCTGCATTTATTTAATCAAAAATACAGTGAAAATTGTGAAATATTATTAGAATTTGAAATAGCTGTTTTCCATGTGAATATATAGTAAAATGTTATTTATTCCTAAATTTGCAGCATCATTACTCCGTTTATATACTGCTTATAGACATTTTCATTTGTATGTAAACAGGTTTGCTTTTTGATCATAAATAAATAAAAGAAAAAGAAAAAAGGAAAAATAATAAAAAAATCAAATACATACATACATACATATATTTCAGAATATACAATAAAATGCCAAAAAAAATTTATGTGCTAAAATGCGTTTTAAAATATATTACAAAATGTACATTATTAAATTATTTTAATATACTATATTTGATATCTAGGCTATTTCATCCACATTTGCATTTATCCAAAATGTAGGCTACTGTAAGACTGGAAATATATTTTCTTGCCCCTAAAATACATTTTGAAATATATTTAGGCGTATGAAGGTTGAAACTAAATATGTTTCAAATTTTAAAAATATATTTCATTGAGCTTCACCGTTTACAGCATATTTTTAGCACATATATATATTAAATATATTTAGCATAGTTAAAAAAAATACAGATTTTTTTTGCTGAATGGGCTGGTTAAAGTCTTAAAGTGTAATCTCCAATCTGCATGTCTATAATCTGAACAGAAACAGATGTTTTTCCTGAATGCCCAGTTTTTAAATGTAACATCTTTAAATGTTGCAAAGGAAACATGAACAGAATGTTTCATTGTATCATACATCTTTGCTACTTTTGAATGTTCTCTGAACTATCTGAAAGTAGCGTTTAAAACACATTAGACAAACATATAACTAAAATGTTTCAGAGGAATATTGGATGATGTATAAATAATGTTTTTGGGCTAACTTTTTTAACGATTATTGTTAACATTGAATGAAAACGTTCCATTAATGTTACTGGAAGAACGTTTATTCATGACTTTGAAAGAACCTTGCCAGAATGTTCCCTGTTAGCTGACTTGAATAATACATTTACATTCATGAATTTAGCAGAAGGTTTTACCCAAATTGACTTGCATTGCATTCAAGATATATATCTTATCAGTTCATTTATTTCCTGGGATTCGAACCCATGACCTTGGTGTTGCAAGCAC
This sequence comes from Sinocyclocheilus anshuiensis, assembly GCF_001515605.1. Lineage (NCBI taxonomy): Eukaryota > Metazoa > Chordata > Actinopteri > Cypriniformes > Cyprinidae > Sinocyclocheilus > Sinocyclocheilus anshuiensis. The sequence goes on from NW_015547735.1 coordinate 323,378, forward strand.
CATGATCTACTGTTTGAGCTGAAGGAATAATGTGACTCATAAACGTGTTTTGGTTTAATGAACTTGATTTGTGATGATATTTGTGTATTTCTGTGCAGACGGAGCAGCTGATCCCTCAGACGCAGATGTGATTCAGTGGCACTACAAGACGACAACAAATCATGTGGGGAGCAGAAACACAAGTGAGAGATGAAGAAAATAAAAACAACTATTTGTTGTCACTCTGAAATTTCAGTGAATCTCAGAAAGACGTCAAGGTCGCATTTCACCTCAAATTTATAAGGAAAAAAATCTGTTTTTCACGGTGACATTATTTCTCAAGGGCTTTCAAGGACAAGGAAGTACTTATTTCTGTAATGAGTCATTTTTATGCAGTATATTATTTCTCATATTTCCTTTTCGAGCTAAAAAACGTCTCAGGTTACTTATGTAACCATGGTTCCCTGAGTAGGGAACGAGACACTGCGTCCTCTAGGGGTCGCTATGGGGAACGCCTCGTCGTGACCCGTGTCTGAAGCATACATTGAAAAAACACCAACTCGTTGGCCGGCGACAGCCATGACGTCACTACCGGTGCGACTATAGTATAAATAGGCGCCGGGAGCTATACATCATTCACTTCTTCGTCTGAAGCTTGCGTCTGCAGCATGGCAAGAAACCTAGAGGACGCAGTGTCTCGTTCCCTACTCAGGGAACCATGGT
>NW_015547735.1:324364-324629 GCF_001515605.1 Sinocyclocheilus anshuiensis
GCAGGGCAGGAGGATTGGGAAGGCTCAGCCTCAGCTTCTTTGCCCTCCTCAGCTATTTCCTGCTTTTGCTGGGCTGATCCAGATTAATGATTAATGAAATAACGTCATCCTCCAGCGGCTCACTCTTGTGCACAGCCGTCGATCGCAAAAGGGAAACCCCTCTTCAAACTCATCGGCCAGATCCACCTGCGATCCCCACGAGCTCATTCCCTTCCGTGCCTCAGCAGCGGCGGGGCCTGGATCGCGGGGAGCAGGTGACTGCCTC
>NW_015547735.1:324809-325089 GCF_001515605.1 Sinocyclocheilus anshuiensis
ACGGGTCACGACGAGGCGTTCCCCATAGCGACCCCTAGAGGACGCAGTTCGAAGTTCCCATGAAAGGGAACTGTATGACTGTATGCTCTCAGTTGAAGATCAAGAAGGAAATCAGATCTCCCTGAGCGCAATGAGAAGTTCTCAGTCATTTTGTGATCAGTTAAATGTTGAAATTTACCTTCGTAACTCTGTAAGGCCTGACTTATGAAATAACAGTCCTATATATATATATATACAGTGGGTATGGAAAGTATTCAGACCCCCTTAAATTTTTCACTCT
>NW_015547735.1:325425-327127 GCF_001515605.1 Sinocyclocheilus anshuiensis
AATGGCTGCAATATAACAAAGAGTGAAAAATTTAAGGGGGTCTGAATACTTTCCGTACCCACTGTATATATATATGCAATTTGCTGCAGATGCTGATGTGTATATGATGAAATTCTGCTGCTTGTAATGTAAATCAATGAGATCTTTATAACAGATACTGACATAAAATGATCTAAATATCAGTCGTTACTCTATATCTCCAATAATCAGTCTCAGTAAGATGAGATTGAAATGATCCAAACATATAATGCAGTGATTGAGAGCTGAAGAAATAAAGGCTCCTCAGAAGATCCTGAGGATCAGATTTGAGACTCTAAAACATGATTGATGGAGAATCAAGTAAAGCTGAGCTGCTTCAGTTCAGTAAGAGTTCATCTGGAGATATTACTGCAGTTATTCTGATGATTAGATCAAGATCTGACAGCAGAAAGACACGAGAAGCGCTTCTACAGTTACACTAAAAGAGCTTTTACTGGATAAAAAACTCGGACGACAAAATGCATGGAGTAGATTGAGTGTAAAACAGCAAAGTTTGATTATTTAGAGACCTTAGAATTTGAGTCAGACATGATGCAGCAGCTTTAAAGGGTTAAAAGGAAATATAAACAAGCTATTTTCCTCTAAATGGAATTGAAAATGCCTTGGCAGAAATGACAGACTCAAACAAGTCTATGAGTGATGCATGCAAAAACTGGGATGAAATGAATGTTAATCGTCTCCAAACTAGTGGACACACAAACTTTTCTGGACAAGTATGACATTGTAGCATCGCAGATATTTATTTCTTCCCAAAAAAAGCAATGAAATAAGACTCCGGTTGAGTCCATAAATCATAAAGAGTGGAGCCGAATGTTCCAGAAGCTGCTGGGGAACTGGCCAATGTGAAGCTCATCTGATTATCTATTTATTACCAAACACTGGCGGATCTGCTGTCCTTACAGGAGTGCTGAGAGCAGCAGTGTGGGCTCGGCTGATCTCTCGCGGGACTCACTTGTCACATGCGTCCGGCTCCGTGGGATCAAGAAGGAGCTCTGCTTTTGCTGAGGATGGATGAGATGGTACAGATTGATCACACGCCGTCGTGTCCTACTGGACGACAAACCGGTGGAGACAATGGTGCTGGAGAAAGCAGTAGTTCAGGCAAAAATAAAACTGATGTGAATGCAAACGCTTCAATCTACTGCGTGCATGATCAGTTTCATGCGGTTTTGTGATGCATTTCATTCACTGTCTCTTTCAGCTCAGCTACTGTCTTCACAAGTAATGCGAGTTACGAAATCAGATTAATTTCTCAAGCAACTAATAAAGTAACACATTCCTTTACAGGAAAACATCCGAGTTACTTTTTCAAATAAGTAATGCCAGTTACTTTGTTTTCGGTTACTTGGGGTAATGCTGCTGACCTTCAATGATCCAATTCAACCATACTAATTAGCAAAAATGAGTTTAGATGAACATAACATTTGTGTTTCATTTTTTATTTTTTTTGTGATTGAGAAGAAAGTATTGAACTCTATTCTTCATGCTGTGCAGAATGGCAGCAGCTAAAAGGATTGTTTGAGCTTTTTGACTTACATTTCCTTCAACCTGAGGCTTATTCCATTTCACTTTTGGTGTGAAAAGGCTTTTATATTTGCCAAAAATATAACTTTTTTATTTTAAAAACAAACAAGCAAGCCCTGTCCAGATTTAAAAAGTAATG
>NW_015547735.1:327274-337166 GCF_001515605.1 Sinocyclocheilus anshuiensis
CCCAGACCAAATGAGGAAAAAGTAAAAAAACCAACAACTTTATGCATTACTTTTAAACGTAACCTTCCCCAACACTTATCTTCACAGAGCAACAGTTAAACTGTTGACATGTTTATATCTAGTATACCTGGTTATAAAACAAAAATAAAAAAGGTAATTTAGGTTTTTTTCTCTCACAATTCCTAATTTTCTCACTATTCTGACTTTTTTTTATCAGAATTCCTATGGGGAAAAAAATCTGAATTGCAAGAATTCTAAAAGGCAAAGATAGAATTTTGAGATATAAACTCACAATTGTGAGAAAAAAAGTCAGAATGTTGAGATGAAAACATTGCATTTTATTCATTCTGTGGCACAAACAAGAAATAAACAATTGCAAGATTGTAAACAACAATTTTAAACTCAGAAATCTGAGGGAAAAAGCCAAAGTTGCAAGCTATAAACTCATAATTCTGAGAATAAAAGTCTTGTGAGATGAAAAGTTGCAATTACCTTTTTTCTTTGGCAAAAAAAAAAAATAATAATAATAATAATTGCTAGATGTAAACTCAGAATTCAGAGAAAAAAGGCTGAATTGCCAGATATTGTCTTGCAATTTTAAGAAAAAGTTCGCAATTACCTTTTTCATTACTCCATAGCAAAAATAAGCTTCCATAAATAAACTGAAAACTTACAAATAGGCCAAAGAAAAAAAAGGATTCATCCATATGGCTTGTGAACTATATTCAGTCTTCTGAAGGCATATGACAGTTTTGCATGCAGCTCTAATATCATATAAAAAAACGTGTCACCAGCCAGCAGGTTTGATGTCAGTGATGTTTGATGTAATTGGCATGCAACTTGACACAATTCATTAAAAAGTGTATTTCATTTTGAAATCTTCAGCAGAGGGAACTTTTGCAATGACAACAAAGACTGTTCTCACACACAGCATCATATGACTTCAGTCTTGGATTATAGTGCATGAGACATATGGACTACTGATGGCTATTTTGATGCCCTTACATGTCTCTTCTTTTAGACTAGTGGAAGGAAATCATCCAAATTTTCATTTCAATTCCAATATATATCCTTAAAAGTTTTCCCTCCACTTCAGCAGCACTTACATACACCATGTTTTATTCCTCTCTCACATTCTAACTCTAATATGTAAACTAAACCAATTTTGAACCAATGTTCCAATGTCTGGAAATGTATGCAAATTAGTGCATATTTAAGTAAGTAATGCATCATTTGCATATTTAAACATGAAACTTCAGAAAACTTGTAATATGAAACAATTGTCTTAATGTACTGGGAAATATTGTTGTGTATTCACCTGTAGTGTATTCGTTTTTCCTTTTATATCCCACAGTAAAAAAAATATCAGCATACATGTTTGAAACGACACGAGGGTGAATATAAAAGCATAATTTTTATTTGTGCATGAACTTCTGGTTTAAAGGTTTAAAGATTATGATGCATCGGCTTGCAGTGATTTAATAGCTGTCAGAATCAAGACACTTTTAGACGTTTAGTGTCTTGCTTGGTTTGATTTTCTACAAAGGACATACAGCTAGAGACCACCGGCTTTGCCAACCATTCCCCAAAGACCAGGCCTTTTACCTCCAGACGCTCCTGGACACAGAGCACTTTATCTGATCCCCATCATGCATCCCTGAGATCCGGCCTTTTAAAGTCTTAAATCTTGAATAATTGTTGAAGTCTTCCAGCTGGAATAGCAATGGGCCGCCTGAAACACACTGCTTACTGTAGATGAACAATAAGAGCAGACCTTTGGCCTGCACATGCCGCCTCATTTTATCAGGTCTTCCTCTCTTTAAAGTAGCAGTGATTGCATCTCAGACGGCATTAGCGCAGCCGCGGTGCGTCATTAATCTCGCGCCGTAATGAGTTCCTGGGCATGTTTACTGTCGGCGAGCTTCTGAAATCAAAGAGGAGTTGCCACATGAACGCTGACTCCACATCACAAACAAGAGTTTTATGATGCTTATAAGATTATGCTCAGCTAGAACGAGGTAGAAGGTTGCAGTGAAATCAAACTTCCTATATTGCTGTGGTTTAATCTGGTAACTATATTTACACTAATTGCTGCATTAGACAGAATGCAAGTGCAATGCTTGTCAAATGTTTAGAATGATTAAGATTTTTAATGTTTCTGAAAGAAGTCTCTTCTGCTCACCAAGGCTGCATTTATTTGTTCAAAAATACAGTAAAAATTGTGAAATATTATTGTAGCTTAATAGAAGTGTTTTCTATGTGAATATCTGTTAAACTGTAATTTATTTCTGTGATGTGCAGCTGAATTTTCAGCATCATTACTCCAGTCTTCAGTGTCACATGATCTTCAGAAATCAGTATAATATGCTGATTTGCTGCTCAAGAAACATTTCTGATTATTATCAATGTTGAAAACAGCTGTGCTGCACAATATTGTTTGTGGAAACCGTGATACACTACCATTAAAAAAAAAGGAATTAAAAAAAAGAAATTAATACTTTTGTTCAGCAATGATGCATCTAATTGATCAAAAGTGCCAGTAAAGTCATTGTAATGTGTAATGTTACAAAATATTTATATTTCAAACAAATGCTGTTCTTTTGAACTTTCGATTCATTTTTGGATCCTGAAAATAAAATGTATCACAGTTTCCACAAATATTCAATAAGAACAGTTTTAAATTGCAATAATATTGAACTATTTTTACTGTATTTTTGATCAAATAAATGCAGTCTTGATGAGCAGTCTTCTTTAAAACATTTAAATGACCTTTTGTGGAGCAATTTAGTTAAACTATTCACATTTATAGCAACTGGTTTAAAGACAGGCAAGAGCACATATGTTCAAAGGGATGCATTGCATTGGCTATAAGCACTTGTGTGAAGCACATGTCAGGCATTAGTGTTCATCAAATGTCTGACATAGCTAATCACATGTTATACAGCAAAGCAAGCAACCACTCTAATTGGCTTACTAATAAAGTGCTAGCATGAAGTTTCTGTACGCATATCATCGCTTTTCAAAGGTGCATCCTAGTGAGATTATTAACCATGATCCACGCGTCTTACTGGAAGATGCAACATCAAAAGCGTGTTCCTGATGAGCTCAACTTGCAGGATGCATGATTAGAAAGAGAAATCAGGCCTGATGCACGATGTGTCGTGGATTTGCAGACTTGGATCAAGGTTGTGAGGTTTCATATTACATTAATGCATGTATATAAATGAAAATGCGATTCAAAAAAGGAGAGTTTTCAAATGCATTTCGCCAAACAACAAAGACTCTATCGGAGACAAATGAGGATCATGGGAAAAGGCGTTTCAATGCCTCTCATCTGCATAAAAATTCCTCATGCATTTCCATTCAAATTTGAGTAAAACACCAAAAATAAGCGAAAGCTCTTAAGCGGGGATAAAAAGAGGCTGGGTAAGACTTATTCAACCTGATTCTGGGTCGTGCAAAACAGGAGGGCAATTTTCTAAGCTCCATAAACACGGGTAATAAACTGTTTCTTTTCACGAGACCTTTACAAGATGATTTAGACCTAGAGGAGAGCGTAAAAACACATAATCTCAGGGTACTAAGCTTCTCGCATTGTTGCAGTCATATTAGATAAAACTCCGTCCGTGGAAGTTTATTCCCGAGACAAGAGCCGCGCGTACATCCCAAACGCTTTTAACAGCGATGCGCTGAATGAGATGCAGCTGTCACTTCAAATAGCATCTGAAGAAAAGGCTTCAAAACGACTTCAGCTCTTGTAAATGTGTCTGAATCTCGTTTCTGTTTTTTACTCGTATGTTGAAATGTCAGAAAGACGTTATGCTCGTCCCGTTCCAGATTCCTTCATCACGCAGCGGCTAATGCGACGTGACGGAGGCCTTCTGTGTGGAAAAAAGAGAAGAGGTCAATGCAGTTTTGCAGTTTTTCAGTTAGATGTCATCTAGAGATCTGCATGAGCGTATAGAAACATGGGAAACATTCAATGTCAGAGGAAAAGATGATAAAATACAATGGGAAGCGGAAATGATGAGGCCAAATGCGTTTTGACTTTATCCAAAAAACCTGAGGACAGAATTAGAATATGAGTGCAAAGAACATAGAACTTGTTCTTAGACCAAAAAAAAGTATCATGAGAAGCTGAACTGCTTCAGAAAGTTTGAAATCATAACCATAAATTCATTAAACTTTGCTCTAAAAATGTGCCAAATTTCATAGCTTTTTCTATGGGCTGCCATAGACTTAAAGGAATAGGAATTTAGTCACCCTCAGGCCGTCCGAGATCAGGATGAGTTTGTTTCTTCATCAGGTTTGTAGAAATGTAGCATTGCATCAGTGTCTCAGCAACGGATGCTCTGCAGTGAATGGGTGCCGTCAGAATGAGAGTCCAAACAGCTGATAAAAACATCACTGTAATCCACAAGTAATCCACAGCACTCCAGTCCATCAGTTAACATCTGGAGAAGACAAAATCTGAAACACATCCAGCATTAAGATGTTTTTAACTAAATTATGAGTCCATAATCCATAATAAGGCTTCCTCCAGTGAAAAAGTGTTCTGGTGTGAATCAGGAGAGAAATCTGCACAGATCAAGCAGAGTTTAAACAGCTCTAAACAGCTACATTTCTACAAACCTGATGAAGAAACACACTCATCCTAATCTCGGATGAACTGAATCCAGTTAATCACTAATGTGGTGCATTTTTTAAAACTTTGATGCTTTGTTTGTTTTTGTTTAAATGCGGTAATGAAACACGTCTCAAAGGATTTTAGTGCCTGAGTGAAAGTATGTCAAAGACGACCTAATGTAAATCTAATCTCAGCAAGCCCTGCAGCAGACAAAAACAATCATTTACCACTCAGTACTTACTATTCATGGAAAATAAATGTTTATACAAAGCATGGTAAAAATAACAGCATTTCACTGCATGCATGTGTGAACATATTTAACAACGAGAGCAGCAACTTTGAGTTCATTCATATTTCAGTTGTTTAAACACTTCATTGCTTGGTTTTATTGCTCACAGACTCCTGCGTCATTCAGAAGATCTTATTTTCTCTATCGTTTATTCGAGCGTAATCACACACGCTGTGTGGCAGAAGAAAAAATGATTACAATGCAAATGATTTTGGGTGGTTTAAACATTTTTCTGAAAGAGATGCTGATTAACTGTGTCAAATCACATATTCATATGGTTATGAGTTTGACTGGGCCAGAGCTGAACAAACACTAGGAAGCTGCTGCATTATTGGTTATTATATCCTATACAATACAATTCAGATTACAACAAGAACATTTAAATACAAATGAATTCAAATAAAATATATGATATTTCTCCTGCGCTGGAGTTTCTGAGATCTCATCAGTGTCTCAAATGACAGATATGTCAATTTGCAAAAGAAACGGGGGGAAATGGTGTAGAAACAATTTTCACTCAGAAGTTTCTAATAAATTTCACAAATAATTACAAAGAAACAGTATGTAACACATTTAATTACAGGGTTAGTTGAAGTAGACTTTCTTCTTTCAGACGAATCCAGTCGGAGTTATATTAAAAATTCAAGCTCTTTCAAGCTCTATCATTGCACTCAGCGGGTGCTGCATGCATCAGTCCAAAAGAAGTTAAATAAAAAGCGCCCATCCATAAAAAAAAAAGTGTCTCTCGGCTCCGGGGGGTGAACAAAGACCTCCTGTAGCAAATCCATGCATTTTGTAAGAAAAATATCCATATTCAAAACGTAATAATCACTTTAATGTATCTTGCGCTCACTGTTGTACACTGGAAGCAGTTCCGGGGGGATGACAAATGGAGGTCGGCTTTGCGCATGCGCCGCTCAGAAGTGACGCACGCGGAAGCGCAGGGAAGAGATCAATGTACACGGAAGCAGCTCTGGGAGGATGACAGCCTAATTTTCATTTTTGGGTGAACTAACCCTTTAAGTGCAACATTTTAAAGTAGAACAAATTAAATGATATTTTCTGGTATCTTTGTTTTATTTACAGTGCAATCTTGCTGTATGAAGACTAATGATGATGATTATTATTATTTACAATTATTATAATGTAAATTATAAATATTATCGCTATTATTTTGTAGAATTTTGTTAATAATAATAATAATAATTATTATTATTATTATTTATGATGATGATGATTATTATTATTGACAATTAACTCTAATTATAATTGTTTATTATTTACTATTATTTACAAATTATTACATTATATTTATTATTATTTACAATTATCATAATGTGAAGTATTCATGTCTGAAATTTGAATTTATAATTACAGTAACATCATAAAAAATAATAATACTAATTAGTAGTAGTAGTATTTACAATTATGATAATAAATATTTTAATTTACTACTACTACTACTACTAAGTTATTGAAAACTGCATCATATTGTAAAATACATATTACATTATTATTATTATTATTATTATTATTATTGTTGTTGTTGTTGTACTCTAATTACAAAAATCAGAAATATATGATCATACTGTTATAAAGTACTATTTACATACTAATTGTACTATAAAACAAAAAAATTATAATTATAATAATTTAACCCAGCAAGTTACTAATATTTATCCTTAAAATGTTTTACTTTCTCACATTTAAAAAGTAAAACTAATGCAGTTTGCGTTCCCAAATGCTCGTTAAACTTGATTGAGTTCAAAGTATTTACTGTAAACCGAGAAACTCTCTGGTGCTCAGATCACGGGCTGCTGGTGTGTAAATAAACACAGTGCCTCGCTTCCCTTTTAAACACTCAGTGCATTAGACTAGATAGTTATTTCATCAAATCTCAGCCTTATATCATAGCTATATCACATGCATTTTAATTTTACATGGCACAGAATTAATTATTAGCAACTTGCGAAAACTCCATTTGGGAATCCAGCAGATCAAAATGTGAAGTATGATCACTAGTAAAGTAACAATGCATGTTTATAATGTATACAGAATGTTGCATTTTATGCCGTAATGGAATAATGAGCGTTTTCTGTGTTTTTTTGTTCTGTTCTCACGTCTGTAAATGAGTACAGTGGCATGTGAAAGTTTGGGAACTCCTTGCAGAATCTGTGAAAATGTGAATAATTTTAACAGAATAAGAGAGATCATACAAAATGCATGCTATTTTTTATTTAGTACTGTCCTGAGTAAGATATTTTAAATAAAAGATGTTGACATATAGTCCACAAGACAAAAACATAGCTGGAATTATAAAAATAACCCCCTTCAAAAGTTCTTAATACTGTGTGTGTCACCTGGATGATCGACGACTGTTTGTTTGTTTTGTGATGGTTGTTCATGAGTCCCTTGTTCCCTTTCAGTCGATCACTCTCGACGTCACGTCGGATGACCGACGAAATTGGGATCTCGCTTAGAGAGACCAATCTACTTCGAGAAATAAAATATATGATATTTCTCCTGCGCTGGAGTTTCTGAGATCTCATCAGTGTCTCAAATGACAGATATGTCAATTTGCAAAAGAAACGGGGGGAAATGGTGTAGAAACAATTTTCACTCAGAAGTTTCTAATAAATTTCACAAATAATTACAAAGAAACAGTATGTAACACATTTAATTACAGGGTTAGTTGAAGTAGACTTTCTTCTTTCAGACGAATCCAGTCGGAGTTATATTAAAAATTCAAGCTCTTTCAAGCTCTATCATTGCACTCAGCGGGTGCTGCATGCATCAGTCCAAAAGAAGTTAAATAAAAAGCGCCCATCCATAAAAAAAAAAGTGTCTCTCGGCTCCGGGGGGTGAACAAAGACCTCCTGTAGCAAATCCATGCATTTTGTAAGAAAAATATCCATATTCAAAACGTAATAATCACTTTAATGTATCTTGCGCTCACTGTTGTACACGGAAGCAGCTCTGGGAGGATGACAGCCTAATTTTCATTTTTGGGTGAACTAACCCTTTAAGTGCAACATTTTAAAGTAGAACAAATTAAATGATATTTTCTGGTATCTTTGTTTTATTTACAGTGCAATCTTGCTGTATGAAGACTAATGATGATGATTATTATTATTTACAATTATTATAATGTAAATTATAAATATTATCGCTATTATTTTGTAGAATTTTGTTAATAATAATAATAATAATTATTATTATTATTATTTATGATGATGATGATTATTATTATTGACAATTAACTCTAATTATAATTGTTTATTATTTACTATTATTTACAAATTATTACATTATATTTATTATTATTTACAATTATCATAATGTGAAGTATTCATGTCTGAAATTTGAATTTATAATTACAGTAACATCATAAAAAATAATAATACTAATTAGTAGTAGTAGTATTTACAATTATGATAATAAATATTTTAATTTACTACTACTACTACTACTAAGTTATTGAAAACTGCATCATATTGTAAAATACATATTACATTATTATTATTATTATTATTATTATTATTGTTGTTGTTGTTGTACTCTAATTACAAAAATCAGAAATATATGATCATACTGTTATAAAGTACTATTTACATACTAATTGTACTATAAAACAAAAAAATTATAATTATAATAATTTAACCCAGCAAGTTACTAATATTTATCCTTAAAATGTTTTACTTTCTCACATTTAAAAAGTAAAACTAATGCAGTTTGCGTTCCCAAATGCTCGTTAAACTTGATTGAGTTCAAAGTATTTACTGTAAACCGAGAAACTCTCTGGTGCTCAGATCACGGGCTGCTGGTGTGTAAATAAACACAGTGCCTCGCTTCCCTTTTAAACACTCAGTGCATTAGACTAGATAGTTATTTCATCAAATCTCAGCCTTATATCATAGCTATATCACATGCATTTTAATTTTACATGGCACAGAATTAATTATTAGCAACTTGCGAAAACTCCATTTGGGAATCCAGCAGATCAAAATGTGAAGTATGATCACTAGTAAAGTAACAATGCATGTTTATAATGTATACAGAATGTTGCATTTTATGCCGTAATGGAATAATGAGCGTTTTCTGTGTTTTTTTGTTCTGTTCTCACGTCTGTAAATGAGTACAGTGGCATGTGAAAGTTTGGGAACTCCTTGCAGAATCTGTGAAAATGTGAATAATTTTAACAGAATAAGAGAGATCATACAAAATGCATGCTATTTTTTATTTAGTACTGTCCTGAGTAAGATATTTTAAATAAAAGATGTTGACATATAGTCCACAAGACAAAAACATAGCTGGAATTATAAAAATAACCCCCTTCAAAAGTTCTTAATACTGTGTGTGTCACCTGGATGATCGACGACTGTTTGTTTGTTTTGTGATGGTTGTTCATGAGTCCCTTGTTCCCTTTCAGTCGGTCACTCTCGACGTCACGTCGGATGACCGACGAAATTGGGATCTCGCTTAGAGAGACCAATCTACTTCGAGTGTAAACTAAACGAGCCAGTGCACATTGGCATGCGATTATTGCATCCAGCTGCCGCTGATCACAGCGTGAGTATAAGTAGGCGGCAGATGCAGCGCATATTCAGGCTTTTCGCTTCGGAGCCGAGCGATCACATCGTTCTGCTCCTGACTACTCTACTGAGAGAAGAAGACTGAACGAGTTCAGTGCGCTCTTGGAGAGCTCTTCGTGTTGGCGGTACGGCGCTTCAGCGGTGGTGGTTTCCCGTGTCGAGTGGGTTGCATTCATCTTTTTCCGCCACTGACCTCTCAGTCGGTCGTACCCAAATACTCGACAAAGAGCAATTCCTCAATTTCTGGGTCCCCAGAGGGGACGGGTGGTTGTGGACGATCCAGTGCGTATCACACTCACCCTCCTCTCTCGCCAGTGAGCAGCAGTGGGCGGATCGGGAGGACGAACCAACGGACTACCCACGCACCCTCTGCTCGAAACGCAG
>NW_015547735.1:340267-343549 GCF_001515605.1 Sinocyclocheilus anshuiensis
CAGTGACTGTATGATTTTGAGATCCATCTTTTCACACTGAGGACAACTGAGGGACTCAAACACAACTATTAAAAAAGGTTCAAACATTCACTGATGCTCCTGAAGGAAACACGACGCATTAAGAGCCTTGAACTTTTGAACAGGATGAAGATGTCCAAATTTTTCTTATTTTGTTGAAATATCATTTTCTTTTTTACATTTAGTACTGCCCTTCGGAAGCAACAGAAGATACTTGCATGTTTCACAAATTAAGTACACTTTACCTTGATCTTCAAATTCAAAAAGTTTTCACCCCCCGGCTCTTAATGCATCGTGTTTCCTGAAGAACAGTTGCTCAGTTTAACTGTTCAGAACAAACAAGGGACTCATGAACAACCATCAGACAACAAACAAACAGTCGTGGATCATCCAGGTGACACACACAGTATTAAGAACCTTTGAAGGGGGTTATTTTAATAATTTCAGCTGTTTTTTTTTTCTTGTGGACTATGTAAACATCTTTTATGTAAAATGTCTTACTCAGGACAGTACTAAATAAAAAATAGCATGCATTTTGTATGATCTCTCTTATTTTGTTAAAATTATTCACATTTTCACAGATTCTGCAAGGGGTTCAAAAACTTTCGTATCTCTCCGTGTCACACGACAGCGCAGCGGCTGTGCTCTGTTTTTCAGCTTTACTGCGGGTCTCTTGGGTGCCTTTAGCTTGATTAAAATCTATCACCTCATTCCCTGGTTCAGCGAGCTCATTTACGCTTTCTTCGTGGAAGTTTGGCGGGACATCGCTCCCTAACCGCTCACTTTTCTCTCGCTGTCAAATTATCAGCCAAAAGCTATATCCCTTCCCCATGATGTAGTGCCTTACCTATTTTCACCTGTGTAACATTAGAATATTCCTAGTGAAGCCCGAGGCGTGAATTTCCAATTGGTTAAAGCAGAGCTTGCTCGCTTTGAGGAGAGAAGATGAGTGTATGTTCTGTGAGAAACACACACACTTTGACTTTAAATGCTCCATCTCGAACCTGAAATTGAATGGGACATATTCAGCAAATGTTAATTTTTTGGGTGACAGATACTGACAGGTTTCATTGCAAATGTTTTCTAATTGTTGCAAATGTAAAAGAGTTACGCTGCTGAAGCCTCTGGTGTTCGTCCCTGAGCATCAGATATTCTTTCTTGCCCTTCAACTATTAACTCTGTGTTTAAAGCAGAATTTTGTAAGAGCCTGACCTTTAGTTAAACAGACCGAGTTTTGTTCATTTCTTTTTGTGTCTAAGACCTTAAAGTCTACATGAATTGATGTTCAGACGAAAAGAATGAGACTTTATTTATTTATTTATTTTTATCTATGATGAATTAATTGAATTATGAAAAGTGTCCCTTTGAGAGCTAGACGAAAAATAGGAGCGACTGATGAAAGATTATGAAGACAAACTTTTTATTTCTTTAAAATATGTTTCATTCAGATTTTGAGAGCTAGACGAAAAATAGGAGCGACTGATGAAAGATTATGAAGACAAACTTTTTATTTCTTTAGAATATGTTTCATTCAGATTCAATGGTTTGAGTGATGGCTTTTCCTCACAATGTAATGCATGAGACATAGAATTAAAAAAAATTGTGAAAATAATTCAACTCAGAAATTGCTAGTAATTTTCACAAAAAAAAAAAACAGTAAGAAAGTCATGAAATTAAATGTAGAAAGCTGAAATAGTATTTATTGTGAAATGTATTCAAATAATTGGTTTTAGTTACAACTTCAAAATTTTACAGTGTACATTTATATATATATATATATACTGTATATATATATATATATTTTATTTTTTTTATAATTTTTTTTATTATTAAATTTACTAATTAAATGCAAAGTTTTCACTTAGAAATTGCTAACAGCCTAAATTTCACAATTACTGTACAAAGAAATAGCAAGAAACACTGAATAAAATGTGAAAATTTGATGTATAGAAAAACTGAAATAGTATTTTGTAAAATGTACTCAAGTAGTTGCCTTCAACTTATTAATTTTTTTACAGTAATGCGCTACTGTTTATGTTGACACTGTTTTGAAATTTTTTGACATTTTTGGGCTTTATGTTTGGAGGTTTTTCATTTTAACATCTCCTTTGTCTTCCACAGAAGAAAAGACAGTCTTACAGGTTTGACGATGAGTAAATTCATTTTATTTTGGGTGAGCTGTTGCTTTAAAACCCAAATAAAGCCCTAGAACAGATGTAGGGCGAGAATAAACATTTACCCGTGTGAATCCTCCAGCTTTGTTGTTTCCATTGTTGTGACCTGAAATCATGAGGAGTCCATAGAAAAGCAGAGATGTGTTCTGGAGACTGTGAAAGTGCTCTGAATGTGTGTCAGTCTGATCTGAGACATGAACAAAGACTCTGTTGTTGAACACAGAAGTTCAAAGGCGTCGTTGGGCTCTAATGCTGAGCTCTGATGATGACAATAGAAGCTCATCCGCAGAAGCTCCTGTTAATGTTACTCCATCAGCAGCCTTAAGACAAGAATGCATAAAGCCTCATCAACAGAAAGCTGTGTTTTATCTGTCTCGCTCAACTTAAAATCCAGTAATTAGTAGTGTGACGGCATGCAAATGATGGGCTTTAAGAGTCTGACCCGCTAATTAAAACCTGAACCCTCAACAGACAGATGTAGGGTCCTAAATAAGCGATTTTATTTCTGCATATTACATAATGAACATTTTATCTGCATTTTGAGTCATTTAGCTAAATGCAATGAGTAGTTGCATGAGTAGAATTTCAGCAAATTATGATGCATATGTAGCCTGTACGTGGGTGTATATATTTATGAGTGAGTTTTGCACTTGAGAGAAAAAAAAAAAAAGAGAAAAAGTCTGTAAGAAAGAAAGACTTGGAAAGACAGTAATGGCATTGATTCATTCTTTTATTCTTTTTTTGTTGTACAATGGAGAAAAAAAAAAAAAAGTAACAATTTTCACTCAGAAATTTCACAATTACAAAAAATGGCAAGTAACACACTGAATTAAACATAGAATTTTGAAGTACATAAAACTATCTATCTATCTATCTATCTGTCTGTCTGTCTGTCTGTCTATCTATCTATTTATCTATCTATCTATTCAATTCAATTCAATTCCATTTTCAATTCAAAATTGCTTTATTGGCATGACTGTAAATGATACAATTTCCGTCCGTCCGTCCGTATCTGTCTGTCTCTATCTATCTATCTATCTATCTGTCTGTCCGTCCGTCCGTCCGTCCGTCCGTCCGTCCGGTCCGTCCG
>NW_015547735.1:343562-368300 GCF_001515605.1 Sinocyclocheilus anshuiensis
TCTGTCTGTCTGTCTCTATCTATCTATCTATCTATCTATCTATCTGTCTGTCTGTCTGTCTGTCTGTCTGTCTATCCTTTTTATATTTTTACTTTTTATATTTTATATATATTTAACTTTTTATATCACAGTAACATTTTATTCATTTATTTATTGATTGGTTGATTAATTGATTTATTTGCTGTACAGTAATGAGAATGTCACTATGCTGTCCTAAAAATAATCTTAATTTACTCCATGTAAAATATATAATTTGTTTCTCTCTTTTTTTTTTTTTCCTTTTGATTTTAAATCGGTCATGTTTTTGTGAGATACACCTATATTATACATAGTTTATTCCTTCTGTTTGGGCAAATTCTTGGGAGCGTTTGATTGCATGTGCATTTATATTTTGGGTTGTTTTCCCAGAAGAGAAAGAACGTTTCCTACACTAGCATCTAGATGATTTCCGAGATCCAGCCATGAACTCAAGCCTCAAACAGACAGATGGAGGTCAGGAAGGACAAACACAAGCAGCACACAGATGGAGTTCAACTTACAAACCAGCAAAACACACTCGTCCTCGCCTGTCTGCCACTCAGTCCTAATGAATTTATTCCAACCGCCCAATTAAATAGCAAACATAGTGGACCAAACAACACCAGCGACATGTTTTGAAGACAAGCAACACAATTAGACTGTTTTTGTTGCTGTTAATTAAAATATTTGACTTTCAAGCTGAACTGTTTAGTCTGATCAAGACATCTCATTCTGTCCTTACACATGCACTTACACTGAGAAGAAATATCGATATGAGAAAAACCAGTAGTTTTATTCGCGGTATTTTTGACATAAGTGCCATTTGTAACTTATATGTGCAAGATTTTATGTCATTCGCATCCAGTTACTTTAAGTGGTACAATTTGCTTGCAAAAAAATATTATTGTAATAAATTGTTGTTATTAGCATATAAACGATATATATATATATATATATATATATATATAAACATAAAACATGAAAATAATATCAAAACAATAAAGTTGTTAAGTGGATGCTTTTGGGACAAAATTACTCTTAGAAGTGAGCAAAATCTGATTCTCAGTCCTCAAAACTACGATTAAAAAAATAAATTTACCCTAATGACTGGTTTTGTGATCCAGGGTCACATATGACAAAGATTTTATTTATTTTATTTTTTTTTTAATAAATCATTATCGTTGTGCTATAAACATTTATTATAAACAATAAAATAGCTATATTTTTGTGGGTCTCGCCCTGGTGACCATGAAGGTGACATTTTGTAAGAAGCAATCAAACAATCAAATGAACATTTTAGCAATAATAAATTATCAAAAATCACATAATTGTCATTCTAAACATGCAAAAACTTATTTTAGGGTTTGGTGAATTTAGTCATTAACATTACTTGTGTTATTATTTCACGTGTGTGTGTGTGTGTGTGTGTGTGTGTGTGTGTCTCTCTGTGTGTGTGTGTGTGTGTGTCTCTCTGTGTGTGTGTGTGTGTGTGTCTCTCTGTGTGTGTGTGTGTGTGTGTCTCTCTGTGTGTGTGTGTGTGTGTGTCTCTCTGTGTGTGTGTGTGTGTGTGTCTCTCTGTGTGTGTGTGTGTGTGTGTCTCTCTGTGTGTGTGTGTGTGTGTGTCTCTCTGTGTGTGTGTGTGTGTGTGTCTCTCTGTGTGTGTGTGTGTGTGTGTCTCTCTGTGTGTGTGTGTGTGTGTGTCTCTCTGTGTGTGTGTGTGTGTGTGTCTCTCTGTGTGTGTGTGTGTGTGTGTCTCTCTGTGTGTGTGTGTGTGTGTGTCTCTCTGTGTGTGTGTGTGTGTGTGTCTCTCTGTGTGTGTGTGTGTGTGTGTCTCTCTGTGTGTGTGTGTGTGTGTGTCTCTCTGTGTGTGTGTGTGTGTGTGTCTCTCTGTGTGTGTGTGTGTGTGTGTCTCTCTGTGTGTGTGTGTGTGTGTGTCTCTCTGTGTGTGTGTGTGTGTGTGTCTCTCTGTGTGTGTGTGTGTGTGTGTCTCTCTGTGTGTGTGTGTGTGTGTGTCTCTCTGTGTGTGTGTGTGTGTGTGTCTGTCCTTCATGCAGATGAGTGTCTCGCTCACTGTGACGTCTCTCTCTCTCTCTCTCTCTTCACAGAGCGCGTTATTGCGCAACGCGATGGTACGAACGCATCGGACTCGGTTCGGTTGAGTCCGGTTCCGACGGAGCCCCACCGAAGAGTTCAGATGTTGCTCGGAGCAATAGCGGACATCCAGGTGCACGCGCATTGCTCGTCCCCGACGCCGTTGGTCCTGATGCAGCGCGCGCACGAGCATCAGCAGCATCACTGAGACGCTTAGAAGCTCGGATCTGATGAAGCAATGCCAGCCGCAGACAGACCGTCACCGAACCTCATCCGAGCCAGCGAATAAACACTCGTCCTCAGAGAAGCGCCGCTTCATCATCACGAACCCCTGCGAGGACGCGGGTCTGATGCGTTGACTTCGCTTCCCAGCGGTTCGTGACATCTGCGGCTTTTCTTCCACATTCTGGACAGACTCCGGCGCTTTAATCTGGATATGTTGAAAGGCACGTAAGGATGGATGGGATTATTAGTGTTTTGGGGTTCCTGACGCTCGTTTTGGAGGGCATCTCATGCCAGGGAGTGTATGGTAAGTGCCAGCTGCATTTATATGCCAGTCAACATTCCGTGTGTGCATGTGAACAGGTGCCATTTCACAAACCATCCAGCACGAGATCTTCCCAACAACTGATCCACAGGTTTTTAGAAGGAAAAACGATGCATTATAAACACCAGATCCACAACTGATTCATTGGAAATGACAGAATTAGACCTTTTAGAATTAGAAAACACAATCGTTTTAATTGCAAAGTTGTTTTTTTGTTAGGTGTAAAATTTAGTCATCATGTGCATTTTCATTGCATGACATAGTTCAATATTCCTAATCCACAAGAAAAATTAATGCAAATAACCATGATGTCTAATGTGCATGTTGCATGCTAAAGAGTTCATCCATTTGTTTTCCTCATTTGATGGAAGTCATTGCATTGCATTAAAGAAACACTGTAGAAATGCTTCAATATCCCCAATGTACAAGGAAAAATAATGCAAATGTGCCCATTGCATGCTAAACAGTTCATCCACTGGGTTCCTCACATTCAACTGAAGTCATTGCATTACATTTAAGAAACATTATGGGAATGCAACAGAAGTTATTTAATTGCATGAAAGAAACATTGTAGAAATGCCTTAATATTCCCAATCCACAAGGTAAAATAATGCAAATAGCAAGTATATCTATCTCAAATGTACCAGTTGCATACTAAACAGTTCATCCAACTGGTTTCCTTACATTTAATGGGAGTCATTGCATTGCATTAAAGAAACACTGTAGAAATGCTTCATTATTCCCAATCTAGAAGCAAAAATTATGCTTTGCATTCTAAACAGTTCATCCATTGGGTTTTTCAAACATTTAATGGAAGTAGCATGGAGAGACATTCATGCATTTTAATTTGCATTGGAGAAACGTTGTCGAAAAGCTGTAAGGACGCTGTTTAATGTGTCATCATGGTTGCAAATGTCACAGCAAGTGTCTGAAATCTGCATATGTCGAGCTCTAGCCTCTCCTTATCCTGCATTCACATCGTGTGCTAAGCAACTAGTGGCGTTCTAGTAGTGTAGTGTGGGTTAACCAGAGCTTTGCATGACCATGAGTCATAATGTGCAAATGTCATGAGGGAAAACATCTAAGCATTGTTTACTGTGGGCCGCTGTTGCTCAGAGCCGATCTGACTGGCGGGTCACGCGTTGAGATGGTGGGCGTAATATCAACTAGATGGCTTTTGTTTCTGGAGTCGGTTCACATCGAGAGGGGCACGCAGGATAGTGCACATGTGTCTCTGAGGGGCTAATAGGATAATAGAGTTTGGGCAGAACCGGGTTTCGCTGATCCATGAGAATGCACTTTAAAATCAATGACTTCAGCGCCCATGGAGGAATGGAAATGACGGTGTGAGATGCTGGTGAATGCCAACACGCTCTGAGATGCGCAGCAGTATATGCTTCCTAATTAGTGTTAATTATAGATTCGCTTCAAGTGTTCTCTGCTCCCTACACACTCAGCAGGGGACACTTAATGTAAATATATTTGAGCAAATATATACTTTCGGTCATTTATTTTTTGTATGTTTTGAATTATATGATATTATATTATATTATATTATATTATATTATATTATATTATATTATATTATATTATATTATATTATGTTACGTTACGTTACTTTATGTTATGTTATATTATATTATATTATATTATAATTTGCCATATTATTTTATTTAAATAATCTTGTTTTCAAAATGCATGTATTCATACTTAGAATCAACATAAATCTGTTCATTGTGAAAACAAGTACGTTTATTAACTTTATTAAGAAGTATGGACATGGTTAAAATATAAATAAATAGCAGTATTCAGTCCAGTTAAAATTTATGAGATCCAAACAATTCATAATTATCAATGATAAATATGTAAATATGGTTACTGTGCATTTAACACACATTCAGTGTATAAGTACTATTAGAAAAATATGAGCTTTTTAATTTATTCAAATGTAATCCAAACCAATAGAAGTTACATATGCAATTCAAATGCATATATCATAACTTTAGGCCTATGTTCCAACAAGGTCATCAAACACAGACGACATTTGAGTCATGCAGATTTGGAGTTTCAGCAATAATAGCAACATATACTTGTGTAAATAAATATGATTGCTGCATACATTAAAATAATTTAATCTTAACTGTTTCGTGAGCTGTGGTGATGATATGGTGTCACATCTGGAGATCTTAACTCACCTCAGGACTAGTTCTGGTTAGTGGTCACCTCAGCTGTGCATGTGTGTATCTATAAGTGACATAATAAGACAGTTTTCTCTTATTTTAGGTGCTGCTGATGCTCATTTTCCCTGAAGTGGTCTGTCGATGCACACTTGTTCCCTATATGTCATTAGCAGCACTCGCTCCCTATGATCTGGAACCCGTTTAAGTCCACTTCACAGTGCACAGCCGCGTGGTCTGTCAGTCGTATCCCATCATGCATTAGTGCAGAGTGTTTGGACAGACGGTGTAATGTGTGTAGTAACATTACAGTAACATAAGTTGTAATATAAGTTAGTTAACAATAATGGAAAATACTTCTAAATAATGTATTTATTAATCTTATTTAATGATAATTTTACTAATTCTTTATACATTATTAAACTCAAGTGTTGCATCTGTTAATATTATTTAATATTTATATATGTATTTTACATGTATACATATCAAAATATAGAAAAAATGGCCAAGATTATATTTGCTAAAATATATATATTTTCTACGAATGTTTTGGCCATTTTTGCATATTATTGAAAATAAATGTTTAAAAAAAGTTTTTAATATATTTTCAATTTTTAAAATACTTTTCATTGAGCCTTACTGTTTACAACATTTTCATTCATTCATTCATTCATTCATTCATTCATTTTTTGCCATATAGGATAACATAACAAGTTTGCATTTTAATGGCTTTTCTTATTTTGTATTTTTTTGTAGCTTGACAGTCGTGATTATTAAAAAAAAGCTATTTTTTTCGTTCTACCGAAGAGCAATATGATTTGGAGTGTCATGGTGACAGAATGTTTGGTGTATTATTACTTTAACCAGTTAGAAGAAGCTTTTCTAAACTAATCTGTTTTCTTGTGAAAAAGAAGTGCGCTTAATTGTGTTGAATAGTGTACTTCATATCTTTTAAAATATACTTTTAAAAAACTGCATGTGCAACTAATATAATATTCATTAAATAAAAAGCCTTTTAAGTGCACTTAAAGAGAGACACTTTCACGAGTGTTTCCTAACACATTTAAGTAGACTTTTAAAAAGTGACCTGTGTAATGATGTCAAATGAACAAGTACACTTTAAATCATTGCTTTAATAAACTCTTGTCATGCTTTAAAGCTGTACACTTACATGTAAAGTACTTTAAAGTTACATTTTCAAATGCACTAAATTGCAACTTTATTATTAGAAATGTGTAATTACAAAAAATGCATGACATACAAGTTTCAGTGGAATTACATTAAAGTAGTAGACAATAGAAGTAATTATATTAAAATGCACTTAAGTGGATAAAAATCGCTCCTAATTTCAAATAACTGCTTTTAATATGCATTTAAACTATAATACATTTTCATTTAATTGCAAATGACATGCAATTAAATGTCTGAAAGCATTGCATTCAGATGCACTTCAGTACGTTCATTTAAAGTACATTATTAAGCACTCATTTGAAAAGTACGCTAAAATCTTTCAGAAGGGATCTTTGGGTTAATTATGGAAGAGGAGACGGGTTGAAGGTTTTTCATGCATGATGATGATTGTAGAGGAGAAGTGTGGGAACCGTGTGTCGTTGCGTAACGTTGTTTCATGCGACGCCTCTGTTCTTTAAAGTGTCAGGATGAATGAAAACAAGGCTGCTGCGCTTTATTCCCTGCGCCGGCCGCTAGTGAAGTCTCTGTTCACGGCGAGCTTTAGAGGCCGGCCGTCTAAACTATGCAAATGCATTCCACCAGTGCAACTAAAGCGCTCTTTGTTGCTTCTCTGCGCCTCCTCCAGAGCTCTTTATCAAGTCCCTTGGATCAGGAGCCTGCCTTTCCTACTGTAATGAGAGCAACCTCGCGTGTTCATAGCATGAGATTTGGGAAATTTACATTTTGAATTGGTAAAATGCATGTATAATGCATAAGATGCATATCTAATTTTTCCATGCATTTGCATTACACAGTTTTAACTAATAAACGTAATGTGATGTATATTTGTCAGTCATACATCAATGAAACAGGTCAGATTTCTGTAATAGTGTTAATAAACTGGATGTGTTTTAAATAACCAGATTTATAAATTAATCATTAATAAATTCAAATTGTTCTAATCTTATACATTTTAACTAATTAAATATTGCCTGTTACTCAGCTAGCCATATTTTAATCAGGGTATTTTGATACTAGGGTTATTACTGTATAATAAACTAAATCTAAAACCCTTAAAAAAGTTACTTGGAATTAGGGTTGCAAAGGGGTGGAAAATTTCCGGAAAGTTTCCAAAAATCCCTGGAATGTTCCAAAAAATCCTGGAAAGTTTCCAAAAATCCCTGGAATGTTCCAAAATATTTCCTAATATTTCCGAAATTTGCTGGAAAATTTCCACCTTTTTGCAACCCTACTTGGAATAAAATAAATGATAACTGAAATAAAATCAAATGTAAAAAGAAAACTTCAACGTATTTTATTTCAGTGCAGTTACCATGGCAAAATTTCTCTCTTTTTTAGTTTAACTTGATGTGATAAAGTAACTAAAAATAAATAACAAATAAAAATATAGACATATAAAAAAAACAAGCTAATAAAAATGACAAAGAAAAAATAAAAACAACAAAATTACTAAAACTTTGACTAAAATTAAAGCAATGTAAAAATAATAATAATAATAAAATTCAAAATATTAACAAAACCTATGATACTGAAATAACACTAGTTCATACTTTTGAACTGAATAAATGTAAGTGTTTTTTATAATTAACAGATTTGTACTGATTCTAAGTAATTTGCATAAATGCATTTTGAAAATTATGATTTTAATGAAATCTAATAGATGCAAATGTAGTTAAAGGGGTCATATAATGCTATTTTAAAGATCATTATTTTGTGTATTTGGTGTAACAGAATATGTTGACATGCTTTAATGTTCAAAAAACACATTATTTTTAAAATACTGTACATTATTGTAGGAACAATTGAAATCGCATCATATGACCCCATTAATAATCTATGAAATGATTTAATGAGTGCTGAAACCTGACCTGCTTCTTTTATGTATGACTGAATATATAAATATGCATCCCATTGAGTTTATTAGTTTGAAACTGTGTGATCGAATTCATGGGAATTGTATATGCAATTCAAATACATAAATCTTAAATTTAGGCCTAAATATTTGTATGAGTGTAATAAGGTGCTTCTCAACTTGGTTTATTACAAGAACCACTTTTGTGTTGGACATCAGTTGGCAAACCAACACAGTAACGTCCTTAAAATCAAACACTGAAATAATATAATAATATAATAATATTATTATTATTATTATAATAATAATAATCATGAACCACCTGACAATATACAGATTATTAATATGACATAGACTGAATGGCTTCTAGGCTCAAATGTCTGTTGAATTTCAATTGTGTTTCATGCTCTCAGCAGCCAATAATTCACAGCACAAAAACACACTGTGTTCAGCAAGTCAAGTCAGTTTTATTTACAGAAAATTGTAATGTTAATGTTTATAATATCTTCATACAGGTGCATTTAGCAGATTAGAGATGGATGATAATATAGTCTATATTTTGCGATGATGTAAACAATAATGTAGTTGAGATTTGCTGTAGCATAAATTGCTTTATATGAGTAAACTGCACTGAAAAAATGATTTTTTCAAAGTTGCAAAGAACAAAAAACAAAAAAAAATGTTTTCTGCTTTAAAATGTCATGTTTAATTCAATGTGTTACTTGCCATTTTTTGTAATTCTGTTTCTTTCTGAAGTTTACAAGCACTTTTCATATTTACATTATGATTGTTTTGATGCATTTCATGACCCTTTAAATAAACGTAGTTTGAAAATATGATTTTTTAAAGAAAATCAAATTGATGCAAATATTCATGTGTTGTTTAGCATTAGTGAGATACTATTATAGTTTTTTATTTTTTGGTCATTTTTAGTAGTTAGGGTTAATCTATTAATTTTAGTTATTTTAGTACATCAAGCTAAACTAAATGAAAATGAGAAATGTTGAAATATTTTTTAAATAAAAATGTTAAATATTTTTTTCATATCAAAAATATCTTTATAATTTATTTCAGGTAATCTTTGTTTTGTTTCAAGTAAAAAAGCTAATCCTACAGCATTTTTTTGTCTAGTATGTATGCAGATAAAGTTTTATATATATTATATATATATATACTTTTATATATTATACATAGCTGTGTGACAATATAGTTTCCAGTTGTATATACAGTATATATATAGGTGTCACATAACCTATCCATGTCTCATTTGTCTAGTACAACTAGATTCTACCAAGTAACAGATGAATTTGTGTTGAAATACTATAGAGTTTGAATAGACTCGTGACCTTTGACCTCAGTGTTTTAAAAGCCGATCAGTGTGTTCACGTTTGCTGTCATCGCTATGCAGTTCTATGGTGAGTAGCGTTTTATTATTGCTGTTCTTCTTTGCTGTCAGAACAGAACAGAGCTGAGCCCTGTTTCTAGTTTGTGTTCAGTGAGTTGAGTAGCGCTGAGCTGACGGCTGTAGTGTGAATCTTTCATGCACACTTCTCTCTCTTCAGCTTCACTGGACTTTGGTGTTTTGCTAACTGAGCGCTGAACTACCTGCTGTACGTTACTGTAGATCAATAGAGCGCTGGGAAAACACAGCGACTTCCCAAAGAGATCATCACAGCGTGAAGAGCACAGATCTGTACATGCGTGACTTGGAATACTTCTGGAACATGGCTATAATTTCAGATACTGACACTGTAGTTACTGCAGACATTGTAACCATAACCAGTTAATATACACTACTGGTCAAAAGTTTGAAATTATTAAGATTTTTAAATGTTTTTTTTTTTAGCTCTTCTGCTCACCAAGGGTGCATTTATTTGACCAAAAATGCAGTAAAAATTGTGAAATATTATTAGAATGTAAAACAGCTGTTTTCTATGTGAATATCTGTTAAACTGTAATGTATTTCTGTGATGCGCAGCTGTATTTTCAGCATCATTACTCCAGTCTTCAGTGTCACATGATCTTCAGAAATCATTCTAATATGCTGATTTGCTGCTCAAGAAACATTTCTGATTATTATCAATGTTGAAAACAGTTGTGCTGAACAATATTTTTATGTGGAAACTGTGATATATTTAATTTTTCGGGATTCACTAATGAATAGAAAGTTCAAAAGAACAGCATTTTTTTTAAACAGAAATATTTTGCAACATTGTCTTTACTGTCACTTTTGATCAGGTTGAGGCCTTGATATATGCATATTACTTAACCCAAAATTTTAAATAGTACTGTATTGTGGTTTCTGAAGATCATGTGACACTGAAGACTGGAAAAATGATGCTGAAAATTCAGCTTTGATCACAGGAATAAATTACATTTTAAAATATATTCAAATAGGAAAAGAATTGTAATTTTCAAAATTCAGCTTTGATCACAGAAATAAATTACATTTTAACAAATATCCACACAGAAAACAGCTATTTTTATTTGTAATAATATTTCACATTTTTATTGTATTTTTGATCAAATAAATGAACTGGACTGATATATTCATCAGGTTGATTCAATGTTTTTGTGATTTTTGGCCAAAAACTGTCACTAAATTGGTTGATTCTTGCCCCGCCCCCAAAGGCCAATACATTTTTTACATGATTTTTAAGTAAATATTTGGCAAAACAAGTGATTGTTCATAAAATAGCAATTTTGTGAACATTTTATTTGCTATAATCAAATTGCAACATTCATATCAACATTACATTGGCAACCAGCATCAGCCATTAGAATGTACACATATCAGTAGACTATTCATTCTAAACATTTGCCATCTGCAGAGAGTCTGTGGCTGCTGCAGGTCCCGCTGGTTTGGTGTCAGACTCATTGACAGTCTCATGCTAATCTTTCCGCATGCCGCTTTAGCCCACACATCCAGTCCAAGTGCCGCTCCTGCGTGAAGTGATGTCTGTTGTCATGGCGACAGCATCCGCCGCACACTTCTCGCATCCTCGCAGCAGAGACACAGATCAAACTGATGTGAAGTGATAGCGACCTGAGAGAATGAAAGCAAAAAATCAGCGTTTCATCTCACTGTTTATCTGAGGTGTAAACGGGTCAGAGTAAACGTGTCCAAACGCATCGAACACTCAAACTCGTCGCTCTTCCGCTCGTGAGTCACGCAGCAACAAGCAGTGTTTTTATGCCGTATGTATTGCGTTCATCTGTCAGTATGTGGGGCAAACGCAGGAGGCAGTGTTTGTGCAGCCAAAGACTGATGCATCATTTGGTCGAACGCAGATTTTTCACGGGAGCCTAATCGATTGCATTTGTACACATGAACGTGTGTAATTTGAACATTTGAAGCCAACAGATGATATCTTTGACATTGACCTCAAAAGTCATAATTATGAGATGAAAAGTTGTAATTGACATACTAAGTCATACAAAGTTATCAAAATTATGACATAAAAATTCATAAAGTCAAATGTATTACTTTAACGTTTAAATTTACATCCTAAATTGGAATTATGACTTTAAAAGTCAAAATTATACAAGTTATAAGTATGAGATAAAAAGTCGAAATTAAGATAAATCGAAATGATGACATACTAAATTGTAATTATAAGATTAAAAATTAAAAATTATAATATCAAGTAATATTTGGCTTTTTAATGTCAGAATTTCAACTTTTACTCATAATTTCTCTCATAAGACTTTTCATAATTTTGACTTTTTATCTCATAATTTTGAATTTTGTCATATGACTTTTTATGTCAATTTTGACTTTGTCATGATTATGACTAGTCTTGTAATTTCAACTTTTTATCTCATAATTGAAACTTTTTATCATAATTATGACAAAAATAAGTTGAAGTCATAAGTTGAAATTTAGTCATGAATTATGACTACATTTCAACTTAGTATGCCATAATTTCGACTTTGTCTTAATTGGAAATTATGTCTAATGTCTAATGTCTATGTCTTTGTCTAATTTCAATTTATAAAGTCATAATTTTGACTTTTTATCTCATAATTTCGACTTTGTCATAATTATGACATGTCAATTTTGACTTAGTATGTCATAATTTTGACTATCTCATACTGTAATTTTGATTTTAGTCATAATTATGACTTATTTTTATTTATAGTCATAATTTTGACTTTTTATCTTATAATTTTGACTTTTTGTCATAATTATGACTTATGTCAATTTTGACTTAGAATGTCATCATTTCGACTTTTTATATTATAATTTAGACTTCTGTCGTAACCATGACTTTTTATGTCATAATTTCGATGTAGTGTGACAATTATCTCATAATTATGACTTTTAAAGTCATGCTGCCATGGCTTCATGCCGTATGTGTTGCATGCATCTGTCGGTATTTAGGGCAAACGCAGGAGCAGATTTGACACAAGAGCCAAATCGATTGTATTTGTACATGTGAACGTGTGTGATTTGAGCAATCGAAGCCGTCAGATGATATCTATGTTATAACAAGCCTGTGTAATGAGATGTGGTGAGCGATGAGCGCTGGGCTGAAAGACGATCAGAAATCTCATGGATTCTGGTTTTACTGCTTGTGTTGGACCTCTTTATTTATTTCTCTTTTACAGTGGAACCTGCAGGTTTAGTCTTGTGTTTCTGTGCACTGAAAAACATTTGGTGTAAAAATAATTTTCACTCAGAAATTGATAGCTAAATATTGAGAAATGGCAAGTAACTGTGGAAGCCCATTGCCAATACATAAGAAACATGTTTTGGTAAGACGTAATTACTTCAAAAGTCATGATTATAAGATGAAAAGTCAAAATTGTGACTTTGAAAGTCATAATTATGACACACTAAGTCATAATTCTGAGATAAAAGTTGTTATTAAGAAATAAAATGTTGTAAATATGAGATAAAAAGTCAAAATTATATACCAAGTTGAAATTACGACACAAAAATTTTCAATTATGAGATAGAAAGTTGAAATTATGACAGTCAAAATTGAGATAAAAAGTCATAATTATGAGATAAAAAAGTTGGCATTGAGAAATAAAAAGTTGTAATTGTGAGATAAAAAGTCAAAAGTTGACATTGAGTTTAAAAGTCATAATTATAACATAACTAAGTCTTAAAATCTAAATTATGGCATACCAAGTCAAACTTATGACAAAAAGTTAAAATTATGAGATAAAATGTCAATGAATAAATGTAAATGCTAAATGAAAAAAGTAAAAAGTAAAGTATCATATAGTCATTTTTGTCTCATAATTTATAACTTAATATGTAATAATTTCAGTCTATAAAGTCATAAAATAGAAATTAAAATTTTAATGTCATAATCTCAACTTTATATTGCAATATAAGAGCACTGCAATGCTCTCTTGTCAGGTCTTCCAGCCAGTTCTATCAAATCTTTACAATTAATCCAGAATGAGGCAGCAAGATACATTTTTAACGAGCCGAAAATAATGCACGTCACACCTCTGTTTATCAGTTTGCACTGGCTACCAATAGCTGCTCGCATAAAATTCAAGGCATTCATGTTTGCCTACAAAACCACCACTGGCTCTGCACCCATTTACCTAAATTCATTACTTCAGACTTATGTGCCTCCAGAAGCTTGCGTTCTGCAAGTGAACAAAGCATTATTGTTCATCCCAAAGAGGCACAAAATCACTTTCACAGACTTTTACTTTAACTGTTCCCTCCTGGTGGAATGACCTGTTCAACACAATCCAAGCAGCTGAGTCCTTAGCCATCTTCAAGAAACGACTAAAAACACATCTCTTCCATCTTTATTTGACACTCTAACTCTAACACTCTTTATTCTATATCTATTCTTAAAAACTTAAAAGACTTGCACTCTTATTTATTTACTAACTGCTTGTTTTCTTGAGAGAAAACAAACTAGATCATTGGTCATTGATTAAGCATCTTGTGTTGTGTATGTTGGTGGAGTTTGAATATTCATGACAATCTGCTGATGCACATGTTGAGACGACGTGTAAAATATCAGCGTGGTTTGGTTTTAGTCTGCCGCTGACGTGTCGAGCGGTTTGTTGCAGTGCAATGAAAGCATCTGTCTGTCTGTCTGCAGTGAATCCAGTACGATTCTCTCCAGAGACACACAGAGATGATTGATGGACGCAACAGCTGTCAAAACTCATCCAGACTCGGCATGGATACTCCGTCTGCTGGGAAAAAACGAGAGTTGTTATGGATTCCAAAAAAGAAATCTAGGAACTTAGTTTGCTCTTTCTTTACAGCAGCTCAAACTTAAAGTTGGTTTGCTGCTGAAAGCCAGCGTGAGATTTGCAGCCCATGATGTTTCTGAGTGAAAGCGTCTCACTAAACGTTTGCTGAAATCAGGCCGGTGAATTCAGAGGGATTTTATCCAACGGCCACCCCACTCACAACTGCTGCGTCTGTCTCTTTTTCTCTTGACAAGAAGTGCATTTATTCAGTCGCAGAATGTCTTTATGACCACATCAAACAGTAGACGTTTCAGACGTGCGCTCCAACTCCACTTCAGCGCCAGGCGCGAGTCAAATGAGCATGGAAACGGTACTGTGCTCTTCAATTGTACGCACAAAGGTGCCGTCGCGCACTGTACCTTGTATCTTTTCATATCAAAGCTCGAAATAAACTACGTGCATGCAATGACTTGTTCAGTTAAGTCATGAAGTTACCAAAAAGGCAATTAAAGCTGCCTTAAAACTGTGCATGCATGTCTCCCTCATCTAACACACCCGATTCAACTTGTCAGTTCATTAGTAGAGACTTTAAGACCTGAAGTGGGTCAGAAAAGGTAAAGAGATGCGTGTCAGATCCGCATCACGTTCAGCAGCAGCAGCAGCTCTTAAAGTAATAGCAGCCAAAACAACCTAATAACCAGCTGCTGTCATGTCTGTTAATCAAAGGAAAAAAAGAAAAAAGAAAAAAGATAGCTTTATAGCTTTAAGGATTCATCAATTAATTTAGAATTTAGTGTTTGATAACTTAAATTTTACTTTCTGTAGCCTATATTTCTGCTGAAGGGCACAGGTAAATATGACATTTATTATAATGGGTTTATGTGAAGATTGTTTTAAGTTCACTTAAATTAGAAGTAATTTTTTTGAAGTTAATAAATGTTAAAATTGATAGCTCTCAATTATACTGTAATGTTGAATGGCTATAGTCAATGGTTAAATATTAGGGGGAAAACTATTTTATAGAGACGTCAGTAGTACTGGTATCAGTATCCGGGTTTCCATCCAAAGTTGCGAATTTAACTTATGCGCAAAATTGGAATATATAATAAAACATTTGCGAACAAGCACTGTTTCCATCCAACGAGTCAGAGAGAACAAAATCGTCACTTCCTGATAAACTGGCAATAAATATCACTAAGAAAAGTAAGAGAAGCCACTGAATATAATAATTCTCAAATATAATATGACTTGCGCTTTGAGCGAGCAGACGAAACACAATAAATGTGGTCTAACTTTCGGAGGTGAATGTCATCTGTTTGGGAACACAGTCATGGTAGACCATTCTGGGAGGCAGTTATGCAGAAATATAAAAAAATATACTGTCTTTATGTTGTTCGAAATTATTGCAATATAAAGTATATTTAAAAACGTTTATGTTAGGTGGGATTAATCGCGATTAATCGAGATTAACTTAAAAAAAACTGAAATGGTATTTTCTTGTATCATCTATCTATCTATCTATCTATCTATCTATCTATCTATCTATCTATCTATCTATCTATCTATCTATCTATCCTCTATCTGGTCCAGTTCTCTTTCAGTACAAGTGCATTGCTGTGATTTTATGAGGCGAGGGACGAGTTGCGTTTGTTTCTGTCATTTGACACAGAAGCTTGTGTTAAACCCGGATGGTTGTTTGACTGGAGCCGGTGAGACTGTATGAGTCAGGCTGTGGAGATTGTGTCGAGCTGTCAGCCGTGAGATCAGACGCTGTCAGGCTCGTGGGGAAGAACCGCAGAGATGCGCTTCTGTGGCCGTTCCAGCAGCGTTTGGTCTGCTAGTCACAGCCGTCAGACCTCAGCCGCTGCTGTTCCTCTACAGAACCAGACAAACTCAGCTCTGACGTCTCTGCTGGGATGGGAAGAATGGTTGCTAGGGAGTTGTGTGCTGGTGTTAGAGTGTCTTTACACTGGCACTTTACATGTGGCGGCATGTACATACATCAGCGCATCTTTCATTGCGCGGATTGCGTAAAGGTATTGACGCGTTATAGTGATCAAAGAAGCATGGATCAATGAAAAATAAAGAACTTGATATTTTAAAAGCGATATTAGCGGCAAAAACGAACTGAAATTGTTCATCTCAAAACGGCATCTTGTGGGTGGTTGTTACTAGTTCGTTAAGCAGGGTTGGGAATTGAAAATCAATTCCAATTCCAGAATCGGATATTTGTTGTAAAATTAAAATTTCAATTCCACCTATCAATTCCTGTGTGCACATCTTTTTTTTAGGTGGAGAAAAGGGGCTGTTAAAAATTTATTTGTCTTTGAATCATTCATTCAAGAGATTCATTCAAAAACACTGACTCATCCAGTAATACAGTAAATCTCGAGTGAGTCATTGAATCATTCCATTCATAAATTCCATGAGATTTTGTTTAGTTGTCTATTTTTTTCTTTAGAATTGTGAGAGAACAACCTCCATTAAAAAAAAAAAAAAAAACTCAATTTATCCAGAATCGTGCCGCTCTATTTTGCACACAAACAGCTCTTAATCGAGTCCAGTTTTTAAATGTTTTTTTTTTCAGCAGCAATTAAATGTTTTGCAAAAAGAGACAGAATAAATATGTTTGATATCTAAATGTTTGACTTCATTTTTTTTTTAACCACATTGGAATCGCAACTGGGAATCGATAAGAATTGGAATCGATAAGCAGAATCAGAGGCGTTTCTGAATGCAAATGACCATGAACGTGAACAAGCATGATGTTTAAGAACGTGTGGGATTTATCAACAATGATTACTTACTGGTGTGTGTAAGAACAGCGAGATTGTTTTTGTACAGTACTCGCATTCTAAATTTTATTCGTAGGGCAAAATATAGAACATTTTCTATGCACTGTAGATAAATGAGGGCTCAGGTGATCTTTTTTATTTATTTATTTATTTTATGTGTTTAATGTGATCTGAGACCCCCTTTTAAAATTAAAAGGCAGCTGTGTATCTTTTTGTTTATACATAACTATTTTATATTGTGAATATTAATTATATTAAATATTAATTATATTTTTTAAATAATATTTTAATAAATATTTATACAAAATATTATAATTTTCATATATATTTTATTACAATTGTTTACTCACTTTATTTATTGATTTATTTAAATTTTTATTATTTATTTAATTTTTAGGTAATCTACTATTATTCTTTAATCCAATTTTTATTTATTTATTCATTTACATTTTATTTACATTTACACTCCCTAATGTCTCCCTAATATTTAAACGGCAGTTATATATGTACAGTATAAAGAACAAATTAAGACTGTGAAATATATACATATATACTTATTTACTTTAATTAATTTATTTAGTTAATGTGAATAAATAAATGTAAATGTTTAAAATATCATTTGTAAAATATTTAGGTTTTAATATTTTTCTACTCACTCTTCTGTTAGATGATTTAATTAATAATTAATTGGTTCATTTATTTATTTAGACATTTATTCATTTATTTATTTAAATAGATGTATTATTTATTTTAAATGAATGTATTTATTACATTTAATTAAGTTGAATCTTTTTTTATAATCTATTTTTACATTTTTAACAGTATTTTTCTCTGTTCCCTGGTCTACACTTGTTAAAGTGGTTTCTGTCGTTTTGGTTTTGCTGGTTTTGCAATTAACGTCGCAGTGCTGTGCATGTAGTGAATCTGTTTCTGCTGTACTTTTACTCCACTTTTTTGTGACATTATTTTTTTCTGCATGTTCAGTGTTTTTTTTTCCCCTCTGTCTCTCGTCTTTTCTCATGCAAATGTCCTTGTGTTTTGTGTTGTGTTAATTGAGCGTAAAACCTCAGGATATGAAAACGCATTGCATTATTGTCCAGAATGCAGGTCTGCAGTTTTAGTAGAAAAGCTCTTTAATATCTCAGTTACAACAGAATTCATTCATATGGCACTATATGCCAAATCTTTTGTAGGAGAAAAGCTTACATTTTTTGAATGAAAAATAAAAATAGAAATAATATTTAAATGTTTGCATGTGCATATGCACAAATAAGATATAAAAGAGCTTGCAAATATTTCATATTTTATGGATGCACATGCAAACATAAAATATTTAACTACTTTCTTTCATTTGATTAGCATAAATGTAATGTCCACAATGCAGGTCTTGTGCTGTTTGTGAATAGTAAAATGTATTTATTATTTAATTTAATTTTATCTTTTATTATTTATTTGTTTTTACAGTTTTTTTTCAACATGTCCCATAAATTTTAAACTGTAAAAAAAAAAGAAAAGTTGCTAGGGAGTTGTGTGCTGGTGTTAGAGTGTCTTTACACTGGCACTTTACATGTGGCGGCATGTACATACATCAGCGCATCTTTCATTGCGCGGATTGCGTAAAGGTATTGACGCGTTATAGTGATCAAAGAAGCATGGATCAATGAAAAATAAAGAACTTGATATTTTAAAAGCGATATTAGCGGCAAAAACGAACTGAAATTGTTCATCTCAAAACGGCATCTTGTGGGTGGTTGTTACTAGTTCGTTAAGCAGGGTTGGGAATTGAAAATCAATTCCAATTCCAGAATCGGATATTTGTTGTAAAATTAAAATTTCAATTCCACCTATCAATTCCTGTGTGCACATCTTTTTTTTAGGTGGAGAAAAGGGGCTGTTAAAAATTTATTTGTCTTTGAATCATTCATTCAAGAGATTCATTCAAAAACACTGACTCATCCAGTAATACAGTAAATCTCGAGTGAGTCATTGAATCATTCCATTCATAAATTCCATGAGATTTTGTTTAGTTGTCTATTTTTTTCTTTAGAATTGTGAGAGAACAACCTCCATTAAAAAAAAAAAAAAAAAACTCAATTTATCCAGAATCGTGCCGCTCTATTTTGCACACAAACAGCTCTTAATCGAGTCCAGTTTTTAAATGTTTTTTTTTTCAGCAGCAATTAAATGTTTTGCAAAAAGAGACAGAATAAATATGTTTGATATCTAAATGTTTGACTTCATTTTTTTTTTAACCACATTGGAATCGCAACTGGGAATCGATAAGAATTGGAATCGATAAGCAGAATCAGAGGCGTTTCTGAATGCAAATGACCATGAACGTGAACAAGCATGATGTTTAAGAACGTGTGGGATTTATCAACAATGATTACTTACTGGTGTGTGTAAGAACAGCGAGATTGTTTTTGTACAGTACTCGCATTCTAAATTTTATTCGTAGGGCAAAATATAGAACATTTTCTATGCACTGTAGATAAATGAGGGCTCAGGTGATCTTTTTTATTTATTTATTTATTTTATGTGTTTAATGTGATCTGAGACCCCCTTTTAAAATTAAAAGGCAGCTGTGTATCTTTTTGTTTATACATAACTATTTTATATTGTGAATATTAATTATATTAAATATTAATTATATTTTTTAAATAATATTTTAATAAATATTTATACAAAATATTATAATTTTCATATATATTTTATTACAATTGTTTACTCACTTTATTTATTGATTTATTTAAATTTTTATTATTTATTTAATTTTTAGGTAATCTACTATTATTCTTTAATCCAATTTTTATTTATTTATTCATTTACATTTTATTTACATTTACACTCCCTAATGTCTCCCTAATATTTAAACGGCAGTTATATATGTACAGTATAAAGAACAAATTAAGACTGTGAAATATATACATATATACTTATTTACTTTAATTAATTTATTTAGTTAATGTGAATAAATAAATGTAAATGTTTAAAATATCATTTGTAAAATATTTAGGTTTTAATATTTTTCTACTCACTCTTCTGTTAGATGATTTAATTAATAATTAATTGGTTCATTTATTTATTTAGACATTTATTCATTTATTTATTTAAATAGATGTATTATTTATTTTAAATGAATGTATTTATTACATTTAATTAAGTTGAATCTTTTTTTATAATCTATTTTTACATTTTTAACAGTATTTTTCTCTGTTCCCTGGTCTACACTTGTTAAAGTGGTTTCTGTCGTTTTGGTTTTGCTGGTTTTGCAATTAACGTCGCAGTGCTGTGCATGTAGTGAATCTGTTTCTGCTGTACTTTTACTCCACTTTTTTGTGACATTATTTTTTTCTGCATGTTCAGTGTTTTTTTTTCCCCTCTGTCTCTCGTCTTTTCTCATGCAAATGTCCTTGTGTTTTGTGTTGTGTTAATTGAGCGTAAAACCTCAGGATATGAAAACGCATTGCATTATTGTCCAGAATGCAGGTCTGCAGTTTTAGTAGAAAAGCTCTTTAATATCTCAGTTACAACAGAATTCATTCATATGGCACTATATGCCAAATCTTTTGTAGGAGAAAAGCTTACATTTTTTGAATGAAAAATAAAAATAGAAATAATATTTAAATGTTTGCATGTGCATATGCACAAATAAGATATAAAAGAGCTTGCAAATATTTCATATTTTATGGATGCACATGCAAACATAAAATATTTAACTACTTTCTTTCATTTGATTAGCATAAATGTAATGTCCACAATGCAGGTCTTGTGCTGTTTGTGAATAGTAAAATGTATTTATTATTTAATTTAATTTTATCTTTTATTATTTATTTGTTTTTACAGTTTTTTTTCAACATGTCCCATAAATTTTAAACTGTAAAAAAAATTTTATCATTTTATCTGTTTTAATAAATGCATTTCTTTTTAAAGTTTATGTTAAGTTGAAAGTATTTTTCTATTATATATGTATTCTAATTTATTTTTTTACACTTTTCACCCCCTAAAACATACAATTTTTAAATATTTAATTTAATTTAATTATCATTTGATTAAAAAAACGACTTAATAGCCAGAATTCAGGTTTGTAGTTTGTGCTGTTTATTAGGAAATCTTTAATATTTCATATCTATAACAATAATAATACGTTTTATTTAAATAGTGTCTTTCAGGGACCCAAGGGCACTTTACAAAATAACTATATTATTAAATTATAAGTTTTAATGTAACTTTAATATCTCAGCTATGTCATTTTTTTATGATAATCAAATTAAATAAAATATTAAAATATTTGCATGTTCAAGTGCACATATTTGAAAGAGAATTCATTGTACTGTATATGTAGTTATTTTTCATCATACAGATACTATCCAATATCCAAAAGCATGCACTGAAACAGAAATGTATTTCTGCTTTAGACCTCATTAGTGGCACTTAATCTGCTAATTTTCCATGCACACACTGTGAGCGCGATGCATTATGATCTGTAGTCTTTAATCCTACATTTACTCAACCGCTCCTGCTCAAATACGACTGTTATTAATAATGAATGGCACGCATGCAGGAAGGTTGCTGCATACGTGCGTGGGTGCAGGAGTGTGTTTTTCTGCTTTGATCAGAACAAGCCTGAAATAGCTGCGAGCACCTCAGGAGAGAATCTCCCGCACGAACGCCACCTTTACTGTGAAGAAGCGCCTGACTAACACACATCATGAGTTAGTGAGGGTCTCTGTGCAGTT
The DNA here is from genome assembly GCF_001515605.1 of Sinocyclocheilus anshuiensis. Lineage (NCBI taxonomy): Eukaryota > Metazoa > Chordata > Actinopteri > Cypriniformes > Cyprinidae > Sinocyclocheilus > Sinocyclocheilus anshuiensis. The sequence goes on from NW_015547735.1 coordinate 365,153, forward strand.
ATGGAGTGAATACACTTCTCTAACCTAAGTTCCCAGCATGCACCACAGCATAAAAAAATCATGCCTGTTACTGCAATGTTTTTATTATTGCTGCTGTTTGTTGCTCTTTTACAATATCTAACCGTCTAAATAAGAAAAATATGCATTTACTTGTTTTTTTAGATATTGAATTATGTTCATTCTCTCAGTTTATCAGTTTTCATTTTTAAAGAAATTATTTAAATCAATTAAATTAATATTTTTATTCACCAGGGACAGATTAAATTAATCAAAAGAGACAGTAAAAACATTTATAATGTTTCTCGGAATTGAGTTTACATCACTTTTTTTTATTCTGTGGTGAAAACTAAATAAACAATGATGTAAAAAAGTCAAAACTGGGAAAAAAAAATAATAATTTTGCGAGACAAACTTGAAATTGCAAATTATAAACATTACAAGATTATAACGTGCAATTGCGAGATATAACTTTGCAGTTCAAAAGCAAAAGCGTGAACTGAGAGATAAAAAGCAATTACTTTTTACATTTTTATTCCATGGTCTATATTTCATGGTGGAAGTTTCAACAAAACATGGTTATTTTAAAGTTCAATAATATTTCACAAAATTTGCTTTTTATTTTTTATTGTATTTTTGATCAAATTAGTGCAGCCTTGTTGGGCAAAAGAGACTTCTTACCGACCTCAAACTTTTGAAAAGTTGAACTTTTGAACTTTCGAACCTCAACAACACTATTTGAACATTTATTATTAAAATAAAAAAAAAACGTTAAAATGTCCAGTTTTCTTGTCGTAATTAGAATGTTATTTATAGTTTACAAAATGTTGCAAGAATGTTGTTCTAAGAACATTTTCTTTCAACGTTATGAGAGCAAATATTAATAAAACTTTTTTATGAATGTTTCATAAACATTACTTTAAGAACGTTTTGTCCTAACATTTATATAACTTGTTTATATAGCCCTGTTAGCGGGGATATACTTTATACATATTCTTGCTCCTTTCCTCCCTCGTAACCTTCACTCCTCAGTGTCCATGAAAAACGCGTAGGTTGTTTGCATGTTGTTTTGTGCGTCATTTTTGTGTCATTTGCATGAAATTTAGTTGGTTGTTTGAGCATCGTTTGTGTGACATTTGCATGTCGCTTGCATGTTGTGTATCGGTTACGTATCATTTGCGTGTTGTTTGTACATTGTTTGTGTGTTTGCTTGTTTGTTTTTGTGTCATTTGCGTGTCATTTTGCTTGTTTGCATGTTGCTTTGCATTTTGTTTGTGTGTTGTTTGTTTGTGTATCGCTTGTGTGTAGTTTTGCATTTTTGTGTGTGTGTGTGTGTGTGTGTGTGTGTTGTTTGCACGTCATTATGCGTGTTGGTTGTACGTTGTTTGCGTGTTGTGTGCATGTCATTTGCATGTCATTGTGTTGGTTGTTTTGCGCATTGTTTGTGCATTGTGTGTCTGACGTTTGTATGCCATTTGCGTGTTTGCATGTCGCTTCTGAGTTGTGTATCATTGCGTGTCATTTGTGCAATGTTTGTGTGTTTGCTTGCTTGTTTGTGTGTCATTTGCGTGTTGTTTTCATGTCACTTGCGTGTTGTGTATCAGTTGTGTGTCATTTGCGTGTTGTTTGTGCATTGTTTGTGTGTTTGCTTGTTTCTTTGCGTGTCATTTGCATGTCGCTTGCGTGTTGTTTGTGTATCATTGCATGTTGTATGTGCATTGTTTGTGTGTTTTGTGTGTGTGTGTGTCATTTGTGTGTCATTTTGCATATTGTTTGCATGTTTTGCATGTTTGTGTGTTGTTTGCATGTTGTTTTGCATTTTGTTTGTGTCATTTAGTTTTGCTCGTTGTTTGTGCCTTGTTTGCGTGTTGTTATGCGTGTCGGTTGTTTGCGTGTTGTTGTTTGTGCCTTGTTTGCGTGTTGTTATGAGTGTCGGTTGTTTGCGTGTTGTTTGCCTGTTGTTTGTGCATTGTTTGCGTGTTGTTATGAGTGTCGGTTGTTTGCGTGTTGTTTGTGCATTGTTTGCGTGTCGTTATGCGTGTCTGTTGTTTGCATGTTGTTTGTCTGTTGTTTGTGCATTATTTGCATGTTATTTGTTCGTGCCTTATTTGCGTGACATTTTGCGTGTTGTTTGTTTGCCTGTTCTTTGTGTGTCATTGCTTGTTGTTTATGTTGTTGGATCTCCGTATGGAGTTGTTGTGGATGCTGTAATGGAGGTCAGGCTCCTTCACTCGTTCCTCCTACACAAACATTATCATGCTGCGCTGCAGGCGTGATGGAAGCGTGTGCTTGCGCTTGTCTCATTGAGAAACACCTCTGATCGGAAGCGTGCAAGCGTGTTGTGATTGTGATCCACTCGTCTCATCATCTCTCTAGAGCTACAGCTCTACGACCGGCCTTCACTCCATAAAACTCTTTTATAGTTGTATCTATTATAGTTTTTTTTTTTTTTTTTTTTTTTCTCTAAGGTTGCCATAAAACTCTTTTATAGTTGCATCTTTTATAGTATTTTTCCCTCTCTAAGGACCCGTCTGTTTCCCGAGAGCCATCCGTCACTGAAGCACATTTATTTGCCATCGTCAAACACAGTATCTATTAGGTGCAGGTGCTGCTCTTAAAGCTTTGTTTTTTATTAAGCTGGATTTAACAAGCTGTTTTCCAGTTTGCATATTTCTAATGCATACTGTTAGTATGTACTTGGCTGCTGATGGGAAAGTACTTAGATCTGAGTATGCACGGTAGGAAGACAATATGGCATTATTGAGTTGTTCAACGACATAAAATTTCTTGATGCCACAGACGTCTTTGTCATGTTTGCATGCATTTGTGTCTTACTCCAAACTCATGCACACAATGCTCATGCACCAAAAATAGTATGTGATTTGGGCATGTTTGGCATACTGACAACTTAATATGATATATTTATTCACCTACCTTTATTTTATACATATTATCTCTCTGCTATGTCTAGTTGTTATTTTGTCATTAAGACAAATTGGCTTGTGTGTGTAAGCATACTTGGCAATAAATCTGATTTTGATCCCTATCTGGCATACTATATACAGTATATACTATGTAGTGTAGATAGTATGTGAGTTGGGCTTTGGCTGTGGACTCAGGTTGCTGATCTTGCAAAAGTGTTTGTGTGTGT
>NW_015547735.1:368606-375563 GCF_001515605.1 Sinocyclocheilus anshuiensis
TGTGTGTGTGTGTGCCTGTGCTTATTATAAATGTATAAATGTATATTTGCTTCAAAACCTTTGATGAAGATGGATTACGGTTACCGATAAAACATAGAACAGAACTTCACTCATTTATCTTAGTGTTGTGTGTAAGTGTTATGCATTAAATTAATAATTAAAAGGCAAAAAAACCTTAAATACACATAATAAATATATACAGTATACACACATATATTATGCAAACAAAAACATTTATTTTGGATGTGATTAATCGTGATTAATTGATTGACACCACTAATATATATATATATATATATATTCAAACACACACTTTGCCAAAGTAGAAAGAGCCAAGAGCAACACACACACACACACACACACACATATATATATATTCAACATTTATACTGTAAATAAAATAAATGAAAGGGAAAAGTTTTTGTTCTTGAAAAATCCATCCATATTTTATTTCTGAATGCAAAGTGGTTAAAACATAATTTCAGTGATAGAAAAAATAGTCTAATATGGTTGAGCAGTTTCTGCAGGGATATATAAGGGTTTCAGTAAGACAAACCACTCGTGCATGAATAGGAATAGGAGTAATTATAATACAAAACAATAAAACTGTACTATACCACAACAGACTAAAAACATGGGGAAAATATCTCAAAATCCTTAAAACACAAACTTGGCAAGCAGCATTGTATTGATTGCACTCTTGAATGCATCTTGAGTGTGTTTTGTCATCTTGTGCACACAAATCTGCCAAAATACACAGTAGTAAAGACAATGTGTGAAAACAAGCCTAATGACTTAACGCTGCTTCTCAGGCGGATTTATAGATATTATAACTGGAAAAATGAGCCATGTTTCTCTGCCAACCTTGACTGTAAATAACATAAATTAGTCCGGCCCGCTTTCAGTTTACAGAATTGTAGTTAGTAAAGTAATCTGGATTACAAATATTAGGTAATGTAGTCTGACTACTTTTTGATTACTTTTAGATTTCTTTTGACCAAACTCATTTATCATATAGACTTGGGATTAATGTGTACCATACTGATAAAAAACTAAGAGAATGAAAATGTCTTCTTTATCATGAAATGCAAGAAACATTACATTACAGCAGGGTTTCATGAAAACAGCTGTAGGGTGTTGATGAAAAGCTAACAATAAATAAAATCCTAACAATGTCAAATTAAAATGAATTAAAATTTGACATAAGAGAAACGTTTGTCCAGTATTAATAATTACTGTTTAATAATTAAATGTACTGGATATGATGAAGACTGCATAATTATTAGTCCCATGTGTATAAATGGTAGGTTAATTTAGAAAGAAAGAAAAAAACATAGGAACTGGGGTGAATCAATAAATTCTGAATAATGTACTGCCATTGTGTGAATAATATATAATCATGTAATCCATAAAACAGTAAATGTAATCTGATTGTAAGCATTTTGTAAGCAAGTTAATTTTTATTTTTGCTCTTGGCTGTTCAACTTATCACTAATTGTGAATATAATTAGCTCTTAAATGCTTTTTATGATGTTATGGATGCTGTAACTTTAACGTATTCTAACAGAACAAAAATAAAACATGAGGAAAAACATCTTAAAATCAGTTAAAAACACACACTTGGCAAGCAGCATTGAATTGATTGTGTTCTGAATGCGAGTGTGTTTTGTTTTCCTGCACTGGTGGATTTTTTCCTCTTGTTTATCTTTAAAAAAATCTGCCAAATGCATTGTAGTAAACACACAATGTGTGAAAACAAGCCTTAATGACTTACACAGCGCTGTTTCTCAAGTACAGATACACTGCAAAAAATGACCGTGATTTAACGGTAAAAGACTGTAAAAATGCTACAGTAAAAACCTAAATGGTTAACGGTAAATTCCCCTACTATATACGGTGAAAAACTGTATTGGACATTACATGTATTGGACATTAATTTTACGGTAGTATACCGTTTTTGGAAGTGAAAAAGACTGTATAATTTACAGTGAACTGCCGTTTTTTTACCGTAAATTGTACGGATTTTTTTTTACAGTGTAGTTTAACTGGAAAATCAGACAAATTTGCCTTGGTTCTCTCATGTGTAAATTACATAAATCAGTCCTGCCTGCTTTTGTCACTCGAATATCTCGACAAATGTCTTTCCCTGGAGCATGAAGCTCGGTTTGCTCCTTTTGTTTGTGACTGACAGAGGAAGAAGATGAAATGATGTTCCTGTGACGTGTTCTGCCGTCCTCATTGGACCGAGGCCATTATTAATATGCACTGACACTTGCATACAACTGGAATGATCCAGGATGTCTCGTCGTGGATCATAAAACTCCCCAAGGTGCCTTTCGCTCGTCTGATATTGAGTGCACTTCCTGTGCCTATATTATAAATCACAGCGATTCCATAATGAAAAAAATGTCTTCATTGCATCGCTGAAGATAGAGCTGCATTAAAATCAAGCAGCATCCCATTATGCTCAGCGGCGTGGCATCGTCTAAAGGTTACATGTGAAAACGGCCTGGTTTTCACGTCTGCATGGTCTGCAAATAGAAACAAGTGCATTAGGATTCTTCTAGAAGGGGTCAAAAGGAGTAAGCATGATTTTAGGCACAAAACAAGCTAATGCATTTTATGCATTTATTGCAAAAATGGAGTATGTAACCTAATGAGCCAACTTTACATCTCTGTTTTTTTTATATATATATATATTATAAAGTATATTTGTTCACATAAATTGTGTCCAATAAGCAGCCATCAAAGCCAAAACATATACTATCAACTGAAGACATTATAAAATAAAACAAAAATAATAAAATAAAATATTTTTGTCCCAGTATAGTAATGTAGCTTTGACAACAATTCAGATTGATAATTTAATGATTTATTTAAACAAACAAACAAACATTTATTGCTATAAACTACTTTTAGGTCTGATTTCATTTGTTATTTTTAGACCTTTTTGTCAGTTGCTTGTTCTTGCATGTAAAGCTGCTTGAAATTCATTGATTTGTTTAGAAAAGTGCTTCGTAAATACAATGTGATTTTATTGATTGAAGACCAGATTTAGTTTTATTTAAAATAATAATAATAATAAAACCTTTAAATATTAAAGTATTTTAATGCATTACTTATACCTTGTAATGCATCTTATAATGCATGATCTAATTAATAATTGTAACCTCAGTTATAATACATTATAATACTTACAACTTTATGAAGTATAATGCATTAAAACACATGACAAACATTTAAACTTTGCTTACATTTATTTCAGATATAATGCATTAGAATGTAAATTATGAATACTTTTATAATGCATTATACATAAAGGCTTTAAGTGTTACCAAAGATGTACTTTTTTGTATTTGTTGTTTTATATAATTTATTTACTTGTTCTGCTTTTCACAAATATAATTGTGGTAGCTGGCATGCTGCTAAATTATAAACAATCAGTCAATCGATCATTCGACTGATTGATAATCAGAATTCAGCATCTACCTTATTGAAATTAAATTAAATTAAATTAAATTAAATTAAATTAAATTATTTTATATTTGTAGTAAAATATGTTTTATGTTATATAACATTACATTATGTTTTTATATTTGTATTTAATATAGTCAATATTTATTTATTTATTTATTGCTTGATTGATTGATTTAAGAGTTGTAACATAGTAGTTGCGCTGAAGTTGGCTGAAGTTCTGGTATACCTTATTGGATGATCAATAAACCAGCTATCATCTGTTCTAACCGTGGATGGTAAGCTGGTTTAACCCTCATCCGTCCCTCCCGAACCTATAACAAAAGTGTCCCTAGCGGGTCAAAATGACCCGAAGGTCAAAAATGACACTAATTTTATTTTTGGTCCAGAAAGCTTATATTGGAACATTTTTATAATTTCTTTTTCTAATTTTCTATTATTTTTTGGTGATTTTTATCATATTTACCTTTTATTCTGGATATTTTTAAGAAAACATAAGCAAATAAGCAGTTTTTTGTATATTATTTCACCAAAAAAAAACAAAGAAAGACAATTTCAGTCCCGTTTCATCCAAAACTAACAGATGGCCTCGGGATTGAGTCACTGAGTGTCTCTGATTCCACCTGGTGGAGAAAAATTACATAAAATTGCATGTTATGGTTACAGCCACTAGAGGGGCCTATAGAACCCTATGGAAATTTTTAACTGAGCAAAACAAGTGAAACATGAGAAATGAGATTATCTCAAGTCTTCAATTTGGTTGTTTAAAATATATATTGATACATTACAAAATCCAAATTTTGTAAAAAAACAAATTCTAACTGAATTATAACTTAAACATATGTATATTCATACAATTTCATAAATATGAAATAAATATATAATATATTTTAAAAAATATAAATATGATATAAACTCATTGGTCTCCACCACATCACTCAAATCTAACTGTGTTAAGTAAAAAAACTGAAAAATGACAGTCATATCCCAGCAGCAACATGAAACATATTATAATGTGTTCTATGAGAGTGTGTGAACCATGTGTGTGTGTGTGTGTGTGTGTGTGTATGTGAGTTTTTTTCTGCATTGGGGATATTCTGTAGTCTCAGCCCTTCGTTTGGGTATAAATCTTTACTGGATTGTCTCAGATATATTTAAAAAAAATAAAATGTAATGAAAAATGCAGTTTTCTCGTAAATTCCATTAATTCCTATGCTGGTCAAAATGACTGCGAGGGACACTTTTGTTACTTTTTTTTATTGCATCCTCGAATCCACAAAAAAAAATTGTTGTGTGTATTCCCGGTGCAAGTGTGAACGAAGTAAAGAAATCTCGGACCGGTACGATCAACACACGATTTTTATAATTTTTTTTTTTTAACTTTTTGGGTCAAAATGACCCGAGGGACGGATGAGGGTTAAGGAGATTTCCAGCAGTGTATTGATCATGTTTGACGTCACACAGAGTTCTTGCGGCCTGCGCTCTCACATTAGCATGCTGATGGCAGTCTGTAAATGCTGTAAGTTAAGCAGCATGATTGCAGTCAAGTGCTGCGCTGAGCTGTTGGGCGGCAGACATATGTGCCAATTTACCATTGCGTTTTATTTGCGTCCCGCGTTAATTAGAACTTCGCAGAAGCATGCAAAGAGCTCTAATTAGAGCGGCGTGAAGTGTTTGGCCTGCGTTTAACCTTCAACATTCCCAGCGTTCTGCTGATTCGCATGAATAATTGTTGCCAAATCCTCAGATAACGGAGGATCACTGGGAATCGTTAGCGGCCGTTTGGTTTGTGTCAGCGCTGATGAAACTCACAATTAAAGCTGTAATTAAGAGCAGTGACGTGTCCTGAAGGTACAGCCGTCTCTGTTCCTCTGCTGCTCTCACAGAGACAGGATGATAATCAGTGTTACTTAGTATCACTGATTATAGTATTTGTTGATATTTTGAATTTGTTTGAATTGTCAGTTTTCATTTTAAATTGTTAAAGTTTTAGTAAATTTGTGTTTTTTTCCCCTTGTTTTTGTCTATATAGATCTTATTCATATTTATTTCAGTTTTAATTTATTTTATTATGTGCATGTATGACTGCAGGCAACTTTATTTATTTATTTATTTATTTATTTATTCTAGAATGGTGTAGAAAGCGTTTTGACTCAGAAATTGCTAGTAAATTTCACAAATAATTACAAAGCATTGCCAAGTAACATGAATGAATGAAGCATGAAATTAAATACAGAAATAGTTTTTTTTTTTTTGTAAAACATACTGCAGTAACCTGCATTAACACCTTAGAAACTCATATTTTACAGTGTAGACGTTTAAATATTCTCACTATGTTTGAAAAGGAACTAAGTTGCCTTCTTTTGCAAACATCATCTAAGTTTCTACAACGAGTCATGCACTATGTAGTGATTTCTTGTGATGTTCCAAACTCCTTCAACAAAGAAAAATAATGTAAAGACAGGCGGATGGACTCTGAATGGATCTCAGTGCAGTTTTTACTGTTTTGATGCGTGCTATAACAGATGATGTACAGTATATGGTTAATGTTGCGTCTTTCGTGGCTCTTGTTTCGTGTTTTAGTGGAAGTTCTCTCGGCTCGGACGCAGCAGAAGCATTAGCGCTCTGTTCACACTGACAGGTATCTATAGATGGTGTTGAGTGTAATTTAAAGCCAGATGTGGAGTAATAAATCACACGTGTGCAGCCGGACCGGCCGAGAGGCTTGATGCATTGACCTGCAGTGAGTCCAGTGAGAATCACGTCTACATCCAGCACATACTGAATCATCCTGACAGTCTGCCTTCGCACAAACACACGCTTCACCTGTGCTCAAACAGCTTTTCTTCAATCACGCTCACTATCTTTTTTTCTTACAGTAATACTGTTTACTAAGTTTGTTGTTTACACTGCAAAAAACGATTCTCTTACTTAGTATTGTTGTCTTGTTTTCTAGTATAAATATCTAGACATTCTTGAATCAAGATGCATTTACTGTACAAGTAAAATGACTTAAGATATTATGTCTTGTTTTCTGTAGAACAAATATCAAAATGTTGTTAGTTTTTCCTCAAAACAAGCAAAAATATCTGCCAGTGGAGCAAGAAAAATAATCTTGTTTAGCTTTGAATTAAGATTATTTTTCTTACTCCATTGGGAGATATTTTTGTTTGTTTTAAGCAAAAACTAACTCAATTTTTTAGAAAACAAGATTTAATATCTTAAATCATTAATGGTATTGTTCATTTGGGCGTCACACTTGGGTTGTTCGCGGTGAAAACAGACCGGAGGCCATAACTGTGTAGTAATTTTATTTTTGTGAAATTAATATACTATATTTCATTTCAATAATGACTTTTCTTTAATGTTTCACATTTTGAGTGTATCTCATGTTACTATTCATATATAAATTATGGACTCTTTTCTGTATAAAATGTAATATATATATATATATATATATATATATATATATATATGTATGTA
>NW_015547735.1:376005-387454 GCF_001515605.1 Sinocyclocheilus anshuiensis
TATATATATATATATGTATGTATGTATGTATGTATGTATGTGTGTGTGTGTGTGTGTGTGTGTGTCTTTTTTTTATAGATTTTGTAACTTAATATTTAAAAAATGTTTGACCCTGGTCCACAAAACCAGTCATAAGGGTCAATTTTTTGAAATTGAGATTTATGCATCATCTGAAAGCTGAATAAATAAGCTTTTTTTTAATTATGTATGGTTTGTTAGGATAGGACAATATTTGGCCGAGATACAACTATTTGAAAATCTGGAATCTGAAAGTGCAAAAAAAATCAAAATACTGAGAAAATCGCCTTTAAAGTTGTCCAAATGAATTCCTTAGCAATGCATATTACTAATCAAAAATTAAGTTTTGATATATTTACGGTAGGAAATTTACAAAATATCTTCACTTAGACATTCTTGAATCAAGATGCATTTACTGTACAAGTAAAATGACTTAAGATATTATGTCTTGTTTTCTGTAGAACAAATATCAAAATGTTGTTAGTTTTTCCTCAAAACAAGCAAAAATATCTGCCAGTGGAGCAAGAAAAATAATCTTGTTTAGCTTTGAATTAAGATTATTTTTCTTACTCCATTGGTAGATACTGTATCTTTGTTTGTTTTAAGCAAAAACTAACAAAATTTTGATACTTTTTTAATATCTTAAATCATTTTACTTGTCACGTAAATGCATCTTGATTCAAGAATGTTTAGATATTTATACTAGAGATATTTTTGTTTGTTTTAAGCAAAAACTAACTCAATTTTTTAGAAAACAAGATTTAATATCTTAAATCATTAATGGTATTGTTCATTTGGGCGTCACACTTGGGTTGTTCGCGGTGAAAACAGACCGGAGGCCATAACTGTGTAGTAATTTTATTTTTGTGAAATTAATATACTATATTTCATTTCAATAATGACTTTTCTTTAATGTTTCACATTTTGAGTGTATCTCATGTTACTATTCATATATAAATTATGGACTCTTTTCTGTATAAAATGTAATATATATATATATATATATATATATATATATATATATGTGTGTATATATGTATGTATGTATGTATATGTGTATATATGTATGTATGTATGTATATATATATGTATGTATGTATGATGCATCATCTGAAAGCTGAATAAATAAGCTTTCCATTGATGTATGGTTTGTTAGGATCGGACAATATTTGGCTGAGATACTACTTGAAAATCTGGAATCCGAGGGTGCAAAAAAATCAAAATATTGAGAAAATCATCTTTAAAGTTGTTCAAATGAAGTTCTTAGCAATGCATATTACTAATCAAAAATTAAGTTTTGATATATTTACGGTAGGAAATTTACAAAATATCTTCATGGAACATGATCTTTACTTAATATCCTAATGATTTTTGGCATAAAAGAAAAATGTATAATTTTGACCCATACAAAGTATTGTTGGATATTGCTACAAATATACCTGTGCTACTTATGACTGTTTTTGTGCTCCAGGGACACATTTATTTTCTTTGCATCCAGTTGTTTTTCCGCCTCATGCCATGAATGTTGCATTTTTAAGGTAAAAACAATAATTAAGCCTAGACCTGATGGTTTTTGTTGAAAAAACGTCTGACAGCTTCTGCAGTTCAGCCCGGTTCTGTTCGGCCTGTTTGTGTGTAAGAAAAGCTGTTGAATGGTGCTGTGTTGTGAAAGCGCTCCAGCAATCATCCTCTGACCCACATCAACATGCTGCTTTTTAAAGCGCTGATTATTTCTGCTGGAACTGCTTCTCTGGCTGTAGGTGGAGGTCTCAGCTGGATCTGAATCTGTTACAGGACTAGACTGCGCCAGGGTTTTCTGTGCTGCTTTGTCTGTGTCGGTGGTTCGCTCTCGTGATCTGCTCATTGTTTGAGAGCGAATCCACACACTTGCCATCGGAGGAAGATCTGATTCAGTCACACGTTTTTCATCTGATTTGCTTTTAGTGTTTCTTGGAATCAGGCAATTTGATACTGTTTCCCTTTCATGGGAACTTCAAACTGCGTCCTCTAGGGGTCGCTATGGGGAACGCCTCGTCGTGACCCGTGTCTGAAGCATACATTGAAAAAACACCAACTCGTTGGCCGGCGACAGCCATGACGTCACTACCGGTGCGACTATAGTATAAATAGGCGCCGGGAGCTACACATCATTCACTTCTTCATCTGAAGCTTGCGTCCGCAGCATGGCAAGAAACCTAGAGGACGCAGTGTCTCGTTCCCTACTCAGGGAACCATGGTTACATAAGTAACCTGAGACGTTCCCTTTCATGGGAACTTCGAACTGCGTCCTCTAGGGGTCGCTATGGGGAACGCCTCGTCGTGACCCGTGTCTGAAGCATACATTGAAAAAACACCAACTCGTTGGCCGGCGACAGCCATGACGTCACTACCGGTGCGACTATAGTATAAATAGGCGCCGGGAGCTACACATCATTCACTTCTTCATCTGAAGCTTGCGTCCGCAGCATGGCAAGAAACCTAGAGGACGCAGTGTCTCGTTCCCTACTCAGGGAACCATGGTTACATAAGTAACCTGAGACGTTCCCTTTCATGGGAACTTCGAACTGCGTCCTCTAGGGGTCGCTATGGGGAACGCCTCGTCGTGACCCGTGTCTGAAGCATACATTGAAAAAACACCAACTCGTTGGCCGGCGACAGCCATGACGTCACTACCGGTGCGACTATAGTATAAATAGGCGCCGGGAGCTACACATCATTCACTTCTTCATCTGAAGCTTGCGTCCGCAGCATGGCAAGAAACCTAGAGGACGCAGTGTCTCGTTCCCTACTCAGGGAACCATGGTTACATAAGTAACCTGAGACGTTCCCTTTCATGGGAACTTCGAACTGCGTCCTCTAGGGGTCGCTATGGGGAACGCCTCGTCGTGACCCGTGTCTGAAGCATACATTGAAAAAACACCAACTCGTTGGCCGGCGACAGCCATGACGTCACTACCGGTGCGACTATAGTATAAATAGGCGCCGGGAGCTACACATCATTCACTTCTTCATCTGAAGCTTGCGTCCGCAGCATGGCAAGAAACCTAGAGGACGCAGTGTCTCGTTCCCTACTCAGGGAACCATGGTTACATAAGTAACCTGAGACGTTCCCTTTCATGGGAACTTCGAACTGCGTCCTCTAGGGGTCGCTATGGGGAACGCCTCGTCGTGACCCGTGTCTGAAGCATACATTGAAAAAACACCAACTCGTTGGCCGGCGACAGCCATGACGTCACTACCGGTGCGACTATAGTATAAATAGGCGCCGGGAGCTACACATCATTCACTTCTTCATCTGAAGCTTGCGTCCGCAGCATGGCAAGAAACCTAGAGGACGCAGTGTCTCGTTCCCTACTCAGGGAACCATGGTTACATAAGTAACCTGAGACGTTCCCTTTCATGGGAACTTCGAACTGCGTCCTCTAGGGGTCGCTATGGGGAACGCCTCGTCGTGACCCGTGTCTGAAGCATACATTGAAAAAACACCAACTCGTTGGCCGGCGACAGCCATGACGTCACTACCGGTGCGACTATAGTATAAATAGGCGCCGGGAGCTACACATCATTCACTTCTTCATCTGAAGCTTGCGTCCGCAGCATGGCAAGAAACCTAGAGGACGCAGTGTCTCGTTCCCTACTCAGGGAACCATGGTTACATAAGTAACCTGAGACGTTCCCTTTCATGGGAACTTCGAACTGCGTCCTCTAGGGGTCGCTATGGGGAACGCCTCGTCGTGACCCGTGTCTGAAGCATACATTGAAAAAACACCAACTCGTTGGCCGGCGACAGCCATGACGTCACTACCGGTGCGACTATAGTATAAATAGGCGCCGGGAGCTACACATCATTCACTTCTTCATCTGAAGCTTGCGTCCGCAGCATGGCAAGAAACCTAGAGGACGCAGTGTCTCGTTCCCTACTCAGGGAACCATGGTTACATAAGTAACCTGAGACGTTCCCTTTCATGGGAACTTCGAACTGCGTCCTCTAGGGGTCGCTATGGGGAACGCCTCGTCGTGACCCGTGTCTGAAGCATACATTGAAAAAACACCAACTCGTTGGCCGGCGACAGCCATGACGTCACTACCGGTGCGACTATAGTATAAATAGGCGCCGGGAGCTACACATCATTCACTTCTTCATCTGAAGCTTGCGTCCGCAGCATGGCAAGAAACCTAGAGGACGCAGTGTCTCGTTCCCTACTCAGGGAACCATGGTTACATAAGTAACCTGAGACGTTCCCTTTCATGGGAACTTCGAACTGCGTCCTCTAGGGGTCGCTATGGGGAACGCCTCGTCGTGACCCGTGTCTGAAGCATACATTGAAAAAACACCAACTCGTTGGCCGGCGACAGCCATGACGTCACTACCGGTGCGACTATAGTATAAATAGGCGCCGGGAGCTACACATCATTCACTTCTTCATCTGAAGCTTGCGTCCGCAGCATGGCAAGAAACCTAGAGGACGCAGTGTCTCGTTCCCTACTCAGGGAACCATGGTTACATAAGTAACCTGAGACGTTCCCTTTCATGGGAACTTCGAACTGCGTCCTCTAGGGGTCGCTATGGGGAACGCCTCGTCGTGACCCGTGTCTGAAGCATACATTGAAAAAACACCAACTCGTTGGCCGGCGACAGCCATGACGTCACTACCGGTGCGACTATAGTATAAATAGGCGCCGGGAGCTACACATCATTCACTTCTTCATCTGAAGCTTGCGTCCGCAGCATGGCAAGAAACCTAGAGGACGCAGTGTCTCGTTCCCTACTCAGGGAACCATGGTTACATAAGTAACCTGAGACGTTCCCTTTCATGGGAACTTCGAACTGCGTCCTCTAGGGGTCGCTATGGGGAACGCCTCGTCGTGACCCGTGTCTGAAGCATACATTGAAAAAACACCAACTCGTTGGCCGGCGACAGCCATGACGTCACTACCGGTGCGACTATAGTATAAATAGGCGCCGGGAGCTACACATCATTCACTTCTTCATCTGAAGCTTGCGTCCGCAGCATGGCAAGAAACCTAGAGGACGCAGTGTCTCGTTCCCTACTCAGGGAACCATGGTTACATAAGTAACCTGAGACGTTCCCTTTCATGGGAACTTCGAACTGCGTCCTCTAGGGGTCGCTATGGGGAACGCCTCGTCGTGACCCGTGTCTGAAGCATACATTGAAAAAACACCAACTCGTTGGCCGGCGACAGCCATGACGTCACTACCGGTGCGACTATAGTATAAATAGGCGCCGGGAGCTACACATCATTCACTTCTTCATCTGAAGCTTGCGTCCGCAGCATGGCAAGAAACCTAGAGGACGCAGTGTCTCGTTCCCTACTCAGGGAACCATGGTTACATAAGTAACCTGAGACGTTTTCCATGATTATAGTGAATCCACATGATTAAGATTGTTACTGATTTATCTCGTTCTTATACCTTTTATTGTTGTATACTGAAAAAAAAAAAAAAGTGAAATTTTCACTATCAGGAAATTTCACAAATGATTACAAGGAAACAACACATTGAATTAAACTTAATATTTTGAAGTAGAAAGACTGAAGTCCAGAATTGAGGAAATTTAGTATCATAAATGTTCTTTACTCGCCATTAAATTGTATATTTTGCATTATCTTTGTTTTATCAGAATGCATATCAATGTTTATGATCATTGAGATTATTTTGAATCAGTTTTATTTTTATCTTTATTTTCCGTTTTCATTTTTAATTTTAGTTCGTTTGATTAATTTAGTTTTTGTGTTGTACTTGTAATTTAGTTTTTGTAATTTTTAGTATTTTTTACGTCTATATATTAATTTTATTTCAGTTTTAGTTTGAGTTATTTTAGTACATCAAATTAACTAAATAAAAATGAGAAATGTTGCCTTAGCAACTAGCTGAAATAAAAACGTCATAGTTTCCTGTGAATTTCAACTCATTTTAGTTTCAATTTATACATAATGTTGTTTAATCATTTTTATTTATATGCAAAATAACAATTAATATTTAATACCTTGAAAAGATATTTCTATTAAAACGTAAATGCTTTTCTAGCTAAAAATGACTATTATTTGCATTTCAACTCATTTTTATTCTACTTGCATTGAAATTTTGTCTTTGCAATTCTGCATCCTGTTTGTTTCCTCAGTTCAGTTCAAATTTAGGATTCTTCAGAAAATGTACAAATATAGTTGTTTTTATTCATTGGTAATTCGAAATTGACCAAATGATTGTTATCTTGTACAGAACGGCACGCCTGAAACGAATGTTGAGTTCGTCGGATGGAGTTGAAAGTTCATCAGCGGTGATTAATCAATGGTTTGCTGGCATTTCAACAGCTAGAAGCTCTTCTAAACATCTCAAACAGGCTTTAGACACGTTCGGTTTTGAGTTGGGGTTATAAACCCAAAGAACCTATAAGATGTGGGAATGAAGGAGGTCTGAGGTGTTTAATTTGCTGCGTGTCCTCTAGCGGTTATTATGCTGTAGCGTGATCGTCCCAGAGCAATTACACGCATTTGCGAGGATGTAATTATTCCTCCATAGATGTAATTATGCAATCGCACCTTTGCCGTGGTGCTCCTGGCGCGTTTCGCAGCATCTCCGTCCTGCTGTCTGTGTTTGCTAAACAAACGCTGAAGAACTGCATCCAGTTTATCTGTGCTGCTTTAATGCATCACGTGCTTTAATCGGGACTTTCTGTGATCCGTTCCTTCTGATCTGCATCACGCGCTCGTAATTGAACTCTTCATCAGTTTAAAGACCTCTTGTGATTAATTGTGACTTTTAGGGCTTTAACTGGTGGAGACCAGCTGCTGTTGTGCTCCGAGGGCCAGAGAGGATGATGGGATATCGCTAAAAGAGTTGTGTTAATTTTCCATGTTGCGTTTACTCTAAAATGGGTTTAAAAAAGTTAAAGCATCGTTTGAACCTAATAGACATTGAGATCGGTTCGCTCCGTTGGCCAGTTAAGTAATATAAGCATTTCTTTACTTTTTGAGCACACGCTTGTTTAAATGGAGGAAGACGGACTTAAAAGGACTATTGAATCCATAATAAGTGCATTGCTTATGCATTTGAGTCGATACCGCGAGGGGACCGAGCAGTGCTGCCGTTACTGCTGTTATCTACGATAATATCGTAATTGTTGTTTTAATGATTTGCGATTTGACATTTTCGAGTATTTTTCAAAAATCATTAAAAACACCACTACAGAGTGCACGCATACATTATGTGAAGTTTAGATTATCGCGAGTGCGCATTTAGAGTGTGTTCTTTCTCTGCACGATTCGGTCTAATAAAATACATTTAGAATGATCACAAAATTCAAGGTATGGGGACAGAAAATGTATATATTTATATATACACCGCTGTGGTATTGCAAGATCATGCTGGAGGATTTGCTGCTCAACAGATCCTGAGCTCGCTGACAAATATCTGATCTCGATCTTGAAGATGTGCCTCTTTACACAGAGTGAAAAACCGAAAGTGAAAGTGAGCAGCGAGCGTGCATTCAAAAACTGTTTCAACATCCCCCATATTGACAGCGCAAAAAAATTATATACAATATTAGAATGTTTGCAGGAGCGGGCAAATTACAGACAAATCAAAATTATTGTGATATTCATGTTGCATCACTTATTGGCGGCAAAAAGTCATGGAAAGTCACGTGAGAGGAGGCAATGCCTCCATCGCGATATGATTGGATATGACTGGTTATGTTCGGCTGTGATTGGTTCATGCGATAAGTCCCGCCTCTTGTGTTCATGCGCATTCCTCGTTCGCGAATCAGTCTGAATTAACAATAAAATGGTGTTAATGGGAAGACTAATTTTAAAAAGTAAGTAAACAATTCACTTAGATATAGCCATGTTGTTACGTGAAAATAAGATTTAAACTGGGCTGAAAACATGATTTCTGGGAGTTTTTAGTGAGTAATCAGCTTATTAAATTTGAAGTAAATCTCCGTGACCAATATTTACCAAGCTTTGATGACTGATGATCCAAAAAATTAAAACATAGTTAAAAGTTAATAAGTTCACAATAAAATATATTGTTTAAATTGTTACTGCCTTGACTTATTATTTTGGAATAAATGTAAAATGCCTAAAAACACTGACTTGATGAGATTCATAAATGGCTTTAATAAATAGAATTTTCATTATGTTCTTAAATATTTTAAAAAAAAAATCTTTTTTTTTGATAGTGTAAGTAAGTAATGTTTATTTAACTAAGAAAATGTAACTGGGACATGGATTTATATTTGATTACAAAAACAATTGCCTCCTCATTTCAGAAGACCACTGCTTTATAGTTATCTTTATAGTTAACGTTCTTGGTGTGAACAAGGCCTTAGTCAGAAAATGCAGGGCTGCGTTCAGCCCCGACAAAACGGTGCAAAACTTTTTTTTTAAACAGAAACGGTGGTGCGTTGAACACACTGTTCTGATGACGCAAGAGTTGCAGCTATGGCAGCTGAGAAGGACATTCTTTGTGATCTTTTTGAAGAATTTTCGGAGCCTGATGAAATCGGTATAAATACGTGTTTAATACTGCAAAATACGCTCGATACCGTAGCAAAACGTTGTGCACCGGTTTGAGCTTGAACTTGCCCCAGATGTTTGTGTTTGTATGATTTTCCTCTTCCAGAGCATTGATTGCATGATTGTTTTTCTGTGTTTGTCTCATTTATCTGCTGCTTATCGTCTTCGCGTTGGGCGTTTTTAAGCCGTTTGAGATTCATTTTCCTGTCATCTCATTGGCATTGGAACATTTAAATCCGGCGGCGAGCGCGTTTGTCTTCTTGGAGGAGCTGTGGACTAACTAGATTATTCCAGGATAAATCGCTCCATTCCGGCGCTGAGGCTGATGGGAGAATATATTCACTGAGGAAGTGTTATTGCTCAGCGCTTGCTCGTTTATTGCTCAGGAGGCTGGATGTTCTCAGTTACATCTTTGGTTTGTTAGGAATTAAATGAGTCGGTAATGGGCCACAGTGATACAGTGTGAGAATAGAGCTGAAATTAAAGAATAAATTGATTGTGGATAACAGCACAGATTGTTGATCATAGCCCAAGGTGATAAAAGTTAATTTTAAGATCTCTGAATTTTAAGTACAGAGTTAATGTTATTATATTAAATGTTATTACATTTATTTTGAGTACAGGCTTATTAAATATTACAAATATATTTGATAAAATGTATATAATAAATATATCAAATAATAATAATTACTATAAATATACACAGATATGTGTGTGTATAATTGTTGTAATTATTATTATATTATTATTCTTTCTTTCTTTCTTTCTTTCTTTCTTTCTTTCTTTCTTTCCTGAACTTCAGATGCTGCAAATAACAATGCTGCAATTTGGCTTTCCACAGTGATATGAATATGAATTAGTGCGTGTCGTTCATCTTCAAACGGAGCGTGTTTTCTAACACACACAGGGTTCAGTCCAGTGTCTCTAATGACCTCGGGCCCGCTGTGCTGGTTTGTGTGGGTTTATGCGTGTGTTGTGCTGGTTTATGCTGGTTTGTGTGGGTTTATGTGTGTGTTTTGCTGGTTTGTGTGGGTTTATGCGTGAGTTGTGCTGGTTTGTGTGGGTTTATGCGTGAGTTGTGCTGGTTTGTGTGGGTTTATGCGTGAGTTGTGCTGGTTTGTGTGGGTTTATGCGTGAGTTGTGCTGGTTTGTGTGGGTTTATGCGTGAGTTGTGCTGGTTTGTGTGGGTTTATGCGTGAGTTGTGCTGGTTTGTGTGGGTTTATGCGTGAGTTGTGCTGGTTTGTGTGGGTTTATGCGTGAGTTGTGCTGGTTTGTGTGGGTTTATGCGTGAGTTGTGCTGGTTTGTGTGGGTTTATGCGTGAGTTGTGCTGGTTTGTGTGGGTTTATGCGTGAGTTGTGCTGGTTTGTGTGGGTTTATGCGTGAGTTGTGCTGGTTTGTGTGGGTTTATGCGTGAGTTGTGCTGGTTTGTGTGGGTTTATGCGTGAGTTGTGCTGGTTTGTGTGGGTTTATGCGTGAGTTGTGCTGGTTTGTGTGGGTTTATGCGTGAGTTGTGCTGGTTTGTGTGGGTTTATGCGTGAGTTGTGCTGGTTTGTGTGGGTTTATGCGTGAGTTGTGCTGGTTTGTGTGGGTTTATGCGTGAGTTGTGCTGGTTTGTGTGGGTTTATGCGTGAGTTGTGCTGGTTTGTGTGGGTTTATGCGTGAGTTGTGCTGGTTTGTGTGGGTTTATGCGTGAGTTGTGCTGGTTTGTGTGGGTTTATGCGTGAGTTGTGCTGGTTTGTGTGGGTTTATGCGTGAGTTGTGCTGGTTTGTGTGGGTTTATGCGTGAGTTGTGCTGGTTTGTGTGGGTTTATGCGTGAGTTGTGCTGGTTTGTGTGGGTTTATGCGTGAGTTGTGCTGGTTTGTGTGGGTTTATGCGTGAGTTGTGCTGGTTTGTGTGGGTTTATGCGTGAGTTGTGCTGGTTTGTGTGGGTTTATGCGTGAGTTGTGCTGGTTTGTGTGGGTTTATGCGTGAGTTGTGCTGGTTTGTGTGGGTTTATGCGTGAGTTGTGCTGGTTTGTGTGGGTTTATGCGTGAGTTGTGCTGGTTTGTGTGGGTTTATGCGTGAGTTGTGCTGGTTTGTGTGGGTTTATGCGTGAGTTGTGCTGGTTTGTGTGGGTTTATGCGTGAGTTGTGCTGGTTTGTGTGGGTTTATGCGTGAGTTGTGCTGGTTTGTGTGGGTTTATGCGTGAGTTGTGCTGGTTTGTGTGGGTTTATGCGTGAGTTGTGCTGGTTTGTGTGGGTTTATGCGTGAGTTGTGCTGGTTTGTGTGGGTTTATGCGTGAGTTGTGCTGGTTTGTGTGGGTTTATGCGTGAGTTGTGCTGGTTTGTGTGGGTTTATGCGTGAGTTGTGCTGGTTTGTGTGGGTTTATGCGTGAGTTGTGCTGGTTTGTGTGGGTTTATGCGTGTGTTGTGCTGGTTTATGCTGGTTTGTGTGGGTTTATGCATGTGTTGTGCTGGTTTGTGTGGGTTTATGCGTTTTGGGCGTCTGCAGAGATGGATAAGAGCTGTATTGGCCGATCTCAGCTCATAGCTCTCCAGTGATGGTCTGTTAGCGTCCAGCTATTTAATGAAGTGCTGGAGAGCTGGATTCAGACTGGAAACAGGCCATGTTTTTCCACTGAAGACAAACATCTCTGTCTCTGTCTGACCGACTGACTGTGTGCCATTCTTATCATCCAGTCCAGCCACTGATGCTTTGACGACCGGTCAATGATCTACAACCTTAGAGCAGGCCTGATCCAAACCAAAACACCAAGATACTTCACTTTCACTGCAGGAAATGTGTTGAGTAACAGTAATGTGTCCATCGCAGTGTTATTTTAGTATCACTGATATACTATTACTAGTTTTGGTAATATTTAGAGTTAATTATTTAGTTTATTATTTTAATA
>NW_015547735.1:387687-395603 GCF_001515605.1 Sinocyclocheilus anshuiensis
TCTAAAATATTTTTTAATGTGTCTATAGTTTTTATTAAGCTTTAGTTTTTAGTTTCAGTTTATTTAGTTTCAGTTGTTTTAGTACTTTAACACTGACTAAATGAAAGTGAGAAAAAAATTTTTTTTTATGTTTCATTTTTTTTATGGTTTTTATTTTAGTTAACAACAATAACGCTTGTCCAAACACTTGTGCACATGTGATATAATTTTTGTTTAATATTTTGTTTAATTATTTTTCAGGATTCACAGATGAATAGAAAGTTCAAAAGAACAGCATTTATTTGAAATAAAAATATTTTGTAACATTATAAATGTCTTTACTGTCACTTTTGATCAATTTAATGAATGCTTAATGAATAAATCAATTCATGTTCGTATTAATTTCCTTAAATAAAATGTACTTTACTATTTGTATGACACAGGTTTTAAAACAGTCTCTGACTTGTTTGATCTTTTTCTGACAGGGAATGAATTAGGATTCGATAAGCTGCATTTTAATTCTGCCTCTTTGTTGCTAGCGTTCGGCGAGCGCAGATGAATATTCTTCATCAATAGGTCACAGCCTTAATATATGCTGAGAGATAAATTCATTTGGAAAACCAAAAATTCAATTAACAGTGACCTTTTCTGAGTAACCGGAGCTGCGTGGAACAAAACAATATCATGTCCACGTCTTGTTCTCTTTATTTTTCCCTCCGTGTTCCTGCTCAAATGTCAACCAGCCGTAAACAAATTAACGTGTTTTATAAATCAAAGTCTATAATAGGAAATGTGTTATTCTTCTGCTTTCAGACAGGCGGGTTTAAAATAAAATAAAATAAAAAATTAAAATAAAAATAAAAATAATAAAATAAAATAAAATAATGAAACAAAAGTGTATAAAATAAACACTTAAATTTCAACCAGCCATAAACGATTGAAAGTCTTTTTATAAATCAAAGTCTATAATAGGAGATCTGTTATTCTTCTGTGTTCAGACAGTCAGGTTTAAAATTAAATTAAAAAATGAAAGTCTTTTTAAAATCAATCTTCTGCTTTTAGACAGCTGGTTTAAAATAAAACAAAACAAAACAAAACAAAACAAAATTACATCTAATTTATATTATGAAACAACTAAAATAAAATAAAACAAATGCTTAAATGTCCCCCATAAGTAAATGAAAGTAATTTTATTAACCAGAGTCTGTAATAGAAGGACCGTTATTTCTCCTGAGCTTTGTTTATTGTGTAGTTTGTGATTTCAGTCTCGTCCGAATCCTGTGAGAATCAGAGAAATGACAAAAGCATCTTAAGTAGAGCGCTTGACAGTCCGACAGCCAAAGCAACACATTTAATGGCTTTATAATGTGACATCCAGAGGAAAACATCGCTGTGAACAGAGCGGGACTGAACGCGGACGTTAACAAAAGACGGGAAAATTAAAATCTCCTAAAAGAGACAGCAGATAATTAAAATGCAAATTGAAGGTGTTGCTTTAGATGTACAGTGCTGAGATGAACATGGCCATTTGAGCGCAGTTTGCTGAAAATAAAGCACTACAGCGTTCCCTATCAAACCCGTTTGAAAAGGAAAGTTGCTGACAGACTATTAAAGAGAGAGATGCTTACATAAACATTTTTTTGCAGTGTATACACACACACAGATAAAAAGTAAAAATACAATATGAAATTAAATCAAATTTATAAATAAAATACAAATAAAATAAATACAATAAATCCATCACAGGAATAATAAAGTTATGTAGTTAAAATAAAATGAAATAAAAAAAATAATTAGATTTAAAATGAAAATAAAATGAAATTTAAATGCAGAGACAGAGGGGAATGCTGTGTGTCGGCACAGATTCAGACTCACATGTGGTAACGTCTCGGTTACGTATGGTAACCCTCGTTCCCTGAAGGAGGGAACGGAGACGTCACGTCGGATGACCGACGAATTGGGATCTTGCTTAGAGAGACCAATCTACTTCGAGTGTAAACTAAACGAGCCAATGCACATTGGCATGCGATTATTGCATCCAGCTGCTGCTGATCACAGCGTGAGTATAAGTAGGCAGCAGATGCAGCGCATATTCAGGTTTTCGCTGAGGAGCCGAGCCGGTGACCCGGCCGCTCATCGGTGGTACAGGAGTTGTGGCGATGGGACGTGACAGGGAACGAGGGTTACCATACGTAACCGAGACGTTCCCTTTCAGTCGGTCACTCCCGACGTCACGTCGGATGACCGACGAATTGGGATCCTACCAAAAGGCCACAGCTACTGCCCCTTCCAGTGTCATGTGGAAGCCACACGACATCTTTAAAAAAAAAAAGAGCTTCACGGGTGGAACGTCTTTTTAAAGACGCGTGTCTTTAAAAAGACGTTCCACCCGTGAAGCTCTTTTAGATGGAAATTGCTCTTTTAGTGTGCTGAAGCGCACAGGGGAGATGGCCGTCTGCAACACACACAGGGGTAGTGCAGCCTGTTGTGTGCAACCCACTCGACACGGGAAAACCACCGCCGCTGAAGCGCCGTACCACCAGCACGAGAGCCCACGAAGAGCGTGCTTGACTGTAGTTTTTACTACCGTAGAAGGTCAGGAGCAGAACGATAGAACCGCTCGGCTCCGAAGCGAAAAGCTGAATATGCGCTGCATCTGCTGCCTACTTATACTCACACTGTGATCAGCAGCAGCTGGATGCAATAATCGCATGCCAATGTGCATTGGCTCGTTTAGTTTACACTCGAAGTAGATTGGTCTCTCTAAGCGAGATCCCAATTCGTCGGTCATCCGACGTGACGTCGGGAGTGACCGACTGAAAGGGAACGACTCCTGCTGCAGCGTTTGAGCTGTTTTCTCTCTCACTTTGGTTTCTTAGTGATGTGACTGATGGTGTTGTGATCTCTGCTCAGTTTGCAGTCTCTAATGTTTCAGCTTATGGTGATTTTATGAGGCCGTTACACAAAGTGCTGCTGTGAAACGGCAGAATAAACTGATTCAAATTTAATTTCAGGAATGGCTCACAACTTGAGATTCTTGGATCAGGATTCTTGGAGATTTTTGCAGGCTAAATATTTGAACAAACATGAGGCTTTTAAAGTTTAATCATGTGAGAGAAAGATCAGAAGTGTAAACGCTCAGAGAAGCCAAGCAAACATCTGTGTCCCATGTGAATGAATGTGTACTGAACACATATGCTCTCAAACGCAAGACGACACGCACTCATTCAACACATGTTCCTGCTCTGATTCAGTCACGGTGATCTAAAGCAAAACATGTTTGTCTTCAGAAGCTTTCATTGTAGGGCTGCACGATTAATCGCATGCGATATTTAATGCGCATCTTGTCAGAAAGCCGGTTCTGTAATCAGCGTAAATCTCCATCACCTGCGGGCTTTCACATTGAGCAGCATTAACTACACAGAGCCGTTGTTCACTGATGAGCAGCGCAAAAAATCGCGCGAATGTGAACGTGGTTTTGCGCAACTCTTCAGTGAACAGCGGCTCTGTGTAGTTAATGCTGCTCAATGTGAAAGACCGCAGGTGATGGAGATTTACCGCTGATTACAGAACCGGCTTTACTGATAAGATGCGCGTTAAATATCGCATGCGATTAATCGTGCAGCCCTATTTCATTGTAATAGCAGTGTTACTTTGCCATAGTAAATTATTTTAAAATTATTTGTTAGCTAGAATATTTGTGGTTGTCATTTGGAGATGATTTATCCTCCCCTTCTACAATCAAATGTGGTGTTCCACAGGGCTCTCTGCTGGGCCGAATTTAGTTTTTTTTTACTTATATGTTACTATACCTCTTGGAATCGCAATTCAGAAACATCATATACATTTTCACTGCTATGCTGATTATTTACAGTTACATTTATTATTGCAATCCAGTGATCTGACAAGCTTAGATGTCCTCCGAGCTTGGCTAGGTGATATAAAAATTTGATGACATAATTTTCTGCAATTTAATAGTGATAAAACTGATCTATCTATCTATCTATCTATCTATCTATCTATCCACACAACTCTATATAGGTCAAGCAGTTTGGAGAATGGATGGATTGTTTTATTTTATTTATTTATTTATTTATTTATTTTTTATCGAAATGTTAAACAATGTTAATTGTTCTCTTTTTAGTGTTAGTTAACAACAACAGCACTGGTTCAGTTTCCGTTGTGTGTAAAGCTGCTGAGCACAGCATATATTTGTCACAGATAGTGTCATTGTGTTGTTGTTAATGATTCGGCAGGTTGGCTGTTGTTTGTTGTAATGTCAGTAATCGTGTTGTCGTCTGCTGGAGTTCAGCACCTCTCATCCACATAATGAATTTCTCTTGACTTTGCTTTGTCGAACACAAACGTGTGCTAAAAATAACTCATTAAGCCCTTGGGATGACTGACTGTTGCCACGTTTGTGTTTCCCAGTGAATATCTGGATAAATTATCCTCCTGTTTCTGCTTGAGATGTAAATGAGCGCATTGATGCAGGAGCAAAAACATCAAACCTCAATTAGACTATAAATGCATGAAAGGGAAGCAGCACCTTTCTGTTCTAATGACTTCTTTGCACTTTAAAGTAAATGGATCAAATGCCGGAGTACGTCCTCAAAGATGCGTGCGGCTTCAAAGACACGCGGCGCGGTGTTAGTGTGATTTGTATGGAAACAGATCATGCCAGATGATTGATCAAAGGAGCAATTCACCTCGATATCTGTCGAGATTACTCAAGCCTCTGTACGCTGTTGCATTGTAAAGACTGTCTGTTGTCTGATGTGTGGACATAATCAGCATCTGCAATAGTGTTCCACAGAAAAAAAAAAAAACTTAAACGAGTAAATAAGGACCCAATGTGATTGTAGTTTGTGACCGTACAAGCAAAGATACTGAAATGTGACGTTTTATTTGTTCTTCACATGTAGCCTGGTCTCTGGTTTTTGCATTTTTGCGTTGAACTGTTTTAACAGCTACTGGTTCTCTAGAAAGGATCCATGTGGAATAGATGTATAAATCCTACAGTGAACAAGCTGTTTGGAGAATGGGTGGATTATTTTATTTTATTTTTAATGTAAGTTTTATATTTGCATATATATATTTGTTTTTAAATATTTCTGTAATATTTCTTTTTATATATTTTATTTTAAAAATATATTTTTCTTTTTATAAAATATATATTTTACATTTTAAATGTTTTTAATTTTTTTATTACATTTTTTTATTATTTTTAACATTTGTTTTTATTTATTTTAATACATTTTTTCATATATTTATTATTTTATTTGTAATATTACATTCATTTAATATTAATATTTAATACGTGGACCAAGCAGTTGGAGAATGCTTGGATGTTAGTTTTCCTCTAATTGTTCTTCACTGCAGTTTTCACGCTCAGCGTCATTGAACAGCTGTGATCTACACACAGACACACACACACACACACACACACAGTATATACTTCATTCTAACATCAGTGATCTGTCTGAGCAAATACAACAGTTCACATGCAGTTACTTAAAGAGCTCTTGGGCGTAAAAGATGAATGATCTGAAGCGTCTGCTGGGTCAAAGGTGTTCAGCATTCCACGTGCTCTTGTCGTCTCTTACAGGCCTTTTCCACACATAAATAAAATGACATCCGTAAAACAACATGCTGAATGAGGCAATATTAATGAACACATACTGTGATGTATGTTATGACTGATAAATTTAACAAAATAAAATGCCATTTATTTCTCCATAAAATGTATCATAGAGCTCAGCAGCATGTCTGATGCTCTAATGTTCTTTGACCTTATAAAACCTAAATGCTGTTGAATTGGTAGTGAATAAATCCACCTGTTGCTGTTTTTGCACTGATGTCACTCTGCTCTTGTGGTGTTTATTTAATTTCATTTTATTTTAATGGCCTTCTTTTCCCATGAGGTTCAAAGCGTGACATTTGAGGTCATGTGTGTTGGCTGTGAGGCGGAGACATTTTCAGGACACAAAACCAAACGCTGCTTTCTTCAGCATGAAAAACAAAATCCTGGAAAAACGATCCTGTTGTTTTTGTAGAGAAAAACAGCTGTGGTTAACAGAATAATTCTGTAAAAATACAGTAAAAATGTAAATATATTTGTAGAACAAGTTTTAAGTTTCAGGAGATCATGAATCACTCTTTTTTTTATTCTGCATTAAATCAGAGAGTCAGACTCTAGTGTGCACGATCATTGTTTAGTCATTGACCAGCTTCTCTAGAGATTGTTAAATGTGAATTAGTCGTCTAGGTAGTCGTCATGTGATGCAGAGTGAAGTGCACTTGATAGAGCTCAAATACAAAGGCAGCTGAGTCATTCCGCTCAAGGACGTCTGTGTTTATTTGATTAACAATACAAGGATTCGTGCTTCCATGCAGAGCGATGAGACGGAGGGAGGGATGTGTTCGATGCATGATTGTGATGCTCTCTGTCTGTTCTCTTCACAGCGCCTCCTACCGTCCGGATCGTGCACTCTGGTCACGCATGTAACGTGGAGGAGGAGCGTTACTCTGAGAGGGTTTACACCATCCGAGAGGGAGAGACGCTCGAGCTCACCTGCCTGGTCACCGGACATCCACGACCACAGGTGAGAAAGAAGAGCATTACTGACCAATCACATCCTGAACACGCAGATGATCAAAACCAATAGGGGTGCACCGATATATCAGCCGATAATCGGTATCGACATATAATCGGTATATGCTGTCAATCAAAAGGAGGTGGAAATATGTGTCAGATTGCAACTTATGTGTGAAGGAAATGCCTCTAGGATTTAGGGTTGCCAAAGTAAACGCAATTATAATGCAATTATTTAACGCAGGTTCTATTTGACTCTATGAATCACCTGTAGTTTAAAGGGACAGTTCACCCAAAAATTTTGGCATTTTTACTCACCCTCAAGTTGTTCCAAACCTGTATGACAAAAGAAGATATTTTAAAGAATGTTAGTAACCAAATAGTTGATGGTAGCCATCGACTTGGACAAAATACTATGGAAGTCAATGGCTACCGTCAACATTTTGGTTACTAATATTCTTCAGAATATCTTCTTTGGTGTTCAGCAAAAGAAAAAAAAAATCATACAGCTTTGCAACAACGTGAGGATGAGTAAATGATGACAGAATTTTTGGGTGAACTGGCCCTTTAAATCATGGTTGCCAGGTCCACGATTTACCCCATCACAAAACATAATTTGTAGTGCGCATCCCATTCAATAATAGCAAAGATCGTCTCGGTTCCGTATGTAACCCTCGTTCCCTGAAGGAGGGAACGGAGACGTCATGTCCCGTCGCCACAGCTCCTGTACCACCGCTGAGCGGCCGGGTCACCGGCTCGGCTCCTCAGCGAATGCGAAGGCCCCGCGGCCAGCTGTGTGACACTGCGTCCGTGCCGAGTGTTCCCTCCGTCAGGGCGAAGAACAACTGGCAGTGAGAGGTTTCTGGAGAGGCAAACAGGTCCTTCTGACTCCAGAGGAGGATGTGGCGGGTGAATTGCGATAAGCGACGGGAGCGCAGACCACCTTGTTGGTTGATGTACACAACGGTCGCTGTGTTGTCCGTGCGGACTATTACATGCTTGCCTCGTAAGCGCCCTTTCAGCCGGCCCCGGGCAAGGTGCACTGCCAACTCGAGGCAGCCAGTGCAGTTGTGGCCCCATCCAAACCCCTGACACTGCAAGCCCGTTGTACGTGGCCCCCCAGGAGCCTCTGAAACTGTTTCAGTGATACTGCCATCCTGCTCTTACCGAGTTCCCTCCATACTGGGAAAAGAGATCCTATGCGTCGGGGAGAGTTTGTTCTTTTCCCAGTTGACCCGAAGGCCCAACAGGCTGAGGTGTGAAAGTGCCAAATCCCTGTGTTCGCACAACTGATCCTGAGACTGAGCGAGTATGAGCCAATCGTCGAGGTAGTTGAGAATGC
>NW_015547735.1:395700-403544 GCF_001515605.1 Sinocyclocheilus anshuiensis
CCTGGCTGCCGCCATGAGGAGAACTAGATCGCGGCAGAGGCAACGAAACTCCGCCTTTTGAGGAAACGGAGCTTGGCCCGCGACTCCGAGATGATCATCTTCCCGCAATGAGAAGATGACTCATCCACAAACGCCACCTCAGCGTGCTTCATGCCCAGGCACGAGAGACAGCGATCGTGACCATCACCCAGCGCCAGGTAACAACCGCATCCAAAAACGCCCGGGTGATACGTTGTCTATAGCAAGACCCACATCGTCTTTACAAAGACGTAACGTCAAGTTTGCCACGCAACGTCGTCTTTAAAAAGACGCACCCGAATTTGCTCTTTTAGGGGTAAAAGCTCTTTTAGCGTGCTGAGGCGCACAGGGGAGATGATCATCTGCAACACAAACAGGGGGTAGTGCAGCCTGATGTGTGCAACCCACTCGACACGGGAAACCACCACCGCTGAAGCACCGTCCGCCAACACGAAGAGCTCTCCAAGAGCGCGCTGAAGTCGTTCAGTCTTCTTCTCTCAGTAGAGTAGTCAGGAGCAGAACGATGTGATCGCTCAGCTCCGAAGCGAAAAGCTGAATATGCGCTGCATAATCGCATGCCAATGTGCATTGGCTCGTTTAGTTTACACTCGAAGTAGATTGGTCCCTCTAAGCGAGATCCCAATTCGTCGGTCCTCCGACGTGACATCGAGAGTGACCGACTGAAAGGGAACTTTGTGCTTTGTGACTTCTGATAAGAAACAAAAATCTCAGCTTTCAAATCCTGTACATTTTATCACAAATTTCAAACACTAAATGCCATTTTGATGTTTAAATGTGGTACTAATAATTATTATTAGTAGTAATAGTTTAAGAATAGTTTAATAGCAAGTTATAGTGTGAAATAAACATGAATGATCATCAGAAGGTGTTGAAAGATACATCTTATTGAAATGAATCATGTCTCGTGTAATCCATCAAGTGTTTCAATTGCCGATAAAACAGCTTGTGATCAATATGTCACTTAACGTTGCATTTAAGTAATTCAGTGTTTACAACTGGTTAATTAGCTATACAAACACTAGAGGGAGCTTATTTACTGTTAATGATATATGTATATTTAAAGAAATCTGATATGAACAAGTTTTTTATGAAACTACCTTATGTGCAGTTGAGTTGTATTCAAACATATCGGTTTTTATTTGAGTGTGATTGTTATATCTATATTTAAATATAACAGTTTGGGATCTGTTGTTAATTTTATTCTCTAAGATTATAGTAATGTTTACAGCATTAGTTGAGAGAGATTTTTTTCTCCTTAAGAAAGCTAAACTATTGGTATCGGCTGATGTCATTCTGAATGATCGGTTATCGGTATTTTTGGAGAAATTTTGTATCGGTGCCTCCCTAATAACCATCATTACTGAGACACTTTGTGTAGTGCTTCATGAGAACATTTAAAAGCATTTAAAAACTTGCACGCCTCTTCAAATGCGGATGATTGATTAATACAATTTGTTTGCTTGAGGCATTACTGCATGAAAGTAATCGACTAGTTGGTGAGTCAGTTTACTTTGTGTAAATGATGTGGCATGCAGAAGACAGTATATGAGAAGAGAATGAGACATGATGCTGTATATGTTGTCATGAACATGCAGGAACTTTCATGGTCACCTGATTAGTTTGGTTGGTTGGCTATAATGTGTTTTGTGAACATAACCCATTTAGTTTTAGCCTACATTTGCATAATTGCAGATATATTTGGCAAGGCCATTTTTACCTTGAATGTGTGAGGTTTCTGGTGTCAGTTGCTTTCAGATATGTTAGCTGAACAAAAACAGGCCATTATGCTGCTTGATATCGCAAGCTGGTGTATGTTATCATGTTATGTTAAGGCAAGACACTACAGGTAAATAGGGTAAATAATAATAATAATAAAAAAAATAGATATCATTAGATGCATACTTTTCCCAGTTCATTAATTCAGTACATTAAAACAAATGTTAAGACTTTTTTTCTGAAATTTTATGTTTTCATAATGCAAATGAGGCATTATCTAAATATAAATGCATTCATTTGCATACATTTCTGAACAGAAATCTGAACATTGGTTCAAAATTCTTGTTACATTTTGTTGACAACTTTTTTCCAGAAGGGATTTTGGATTTCTATTTTTATCACTCCATAAATCAGAAAATACTGTCAACAGACAGAAAACAAATACAGTTTCACCATGTTTTAGGAGTAAAATGTTATATAACTCTGTGCGAATGATATATGAACAAACCCCTCAGTATAGAGGGGAATAAAACACTTATTTTGTAGCACCAATAACTCTACTGTTCACTACATTTTGTTACTCTTCTAATTATTCACATAGCCGCTAATAAATCAGAAGCACATTCACATGAAATAAGAGCTTAATTTTGCATAATTTTGCACTGAAAAATAAAAGTGATAGTCATATTGTTATCCTTACATTGATGTAATTTTTGTCAATTCCTCTAGTAAAAAATTTCATTGTAATTGAAGTCTCCATCAGTATTCATAAAGTAAATATACAAAGTGTTTTTAAAAGGATATTTATTAAAACTCTTTATTTAGTTAGTTCATATTGACCGATATGCATTAATAAATAAATCTAACACTTCCCTAAAGTCTAACCTTTAAAATTCACCATTATGAATTGAGGTACAGTGAACTTTTTTGAGTTTAATTAAGTATTTGTATTGCATGTATTGCAGCTGAAATGATTGGCTGATCATCATGGATCACTGAAATCAGACTCTAAATGTGTCTAAAGTTCAGCATACTGTCACGAATCTTTGGAGTTTAGACTTGAGGGAATATGTGTGTGTTCATCCGCTCGACTGTACAGTATTTCCCAGCTGAATATGACCGCACAACCAACCGTGTAAATGCCGCTAACCCAGAATAAATCCATTCGCGGGGCCAGATCAAGCGGAAGGGCTTTTTTTGGCTCGGTTGACAGATCTGATGCGATGTTGGACAGCAGAGGAACTTTATACTGCTGCATTCCAGTATTCAGACTCAAGATTAGACAGTTACACATACAGAATTCTAGAATTATAATAAAGAGTTATTTTAAAAGCCCCACCAGGATGTTTTTTATTAGTAGTATTGCAGCTCAAATGCACTGTTTTGCTGCAGCTTTTTGCAAATGTTACAATGCCATTTTTATGCAACATTTTTTGATGTTCAAAGGGCAAATACTATCTGGCTTTTTGGACCCTTACATTTTTTTTTATTTTATTTTTTTTTTATATATATATTTTATTTTATTTTGTTGTGTTTTAATTTAATTTTATTTTATTTTATTTTATTTTATTTTATTTATTTTGCATGCGAGATTCAGGCCATTTTCATCACATTCATGCTGTGATAAAAGTTTATTTTGTTTTTAATTTTATTTTATTTTATTTTATTTTATTTTATTTATTTTGCATGCGAGATTCAGGCCATTTTCATCACATTCATGCTGTGATAAAAGTGCAAATTAACAGTTTTTGAGTAAATTCTGATTGAGTTTTTCCTGATAATTTGCGTAAGTCCCTGCTTATTGTAATGCAGTTTTTATGCAGCATTTTGTGTTGTTTTGCTTTAAAAACAAACCATGCATTTGGGCTCCTGATTTATTATTTTATTTATTTTATTTTATTTTATTTTATTTTATTTTATTTTATTTTATTTTATTTTATTTTATTTTATTTTATTTTATTTTATTTTATTTTATTTTATTTCCATCCATCCCACACATGCAAAGATCAGTAAAACAAAGTTCAGTTAAACAACAAATAAAATTGGATGCAAAAGTTTTACACAACAATCCTAACATATATAATTAAAAACAAAGGTCTAAAACAAACTTTATGCTGATAGCTAGAGAATTTTATTGGCCATTAATATTTACTTTTTTATTTAAATCGTATTTTTCATGATTAAGTCATTTTTGGCCAACTGACAAATAAACGTAATCCTGCATGTTTTCCCCTCGCTTGTCTGTCTGTGAAATGCTGCATCATAAAACGGCTGAAATGCGCTGTGATTCAGCTGCTCATTCAGTATCTAGACACACAGACTCTGTGTTATGCTGCAGTTCCTGAAATGCTGGCAGCAAACGAGCAGGTTTTATTTCTCTCTGAGCGAGCGCCAGAAGCAGCTCAGAGTCTCAGCGATGATTGATATTAAGATATTAAAAACATGACAAACATCTGTCAAATCATGTGCTCAACCGCTGCTCTTCAAGCAGAAAGTGTTCAAGAGGTCAAATCTTGGAGCATTTATTCCCCCATGTCCACTTTTGTTTGTTTGTTTATATTTAATCTTGTTTTATTATTTAGATCACTTTTACACTTTATTTGACCCTTAATTAAAAATCAAACAGGTTGTGTTTTTTAAAGAGCAAGATAATTATACTAAAATACAGAAAATATCAAAATGTAGGTCAGAGTTCTAAAAAAAACAACAACTTATTTTTTTAAATAAAATTGCAACAGTTGTCGCATAAGTTGAGTTCTAGAAAATACACATAGTGAAATATATATTTACTGTTAAAGTCTTTTTTTAAATATTCATTTTCTATTTTCAGTTTTCAGTTTTCCATTTTTTATTTTAAGTTTTAATCATTTTGTGATGCGCTTTTGTCATTTTTGTTATTTTTTAAATTCTGATTTTATTTTGTATACATTTTATAAATTTTAGTACTTCAACCACAACTTCTTTTCACTTTCCAGTTTCAGATTTAACTTCAAATGTTATAATATAGCTTATTTCAGCTATATTTAAATGAACATGTACAATACTGCAGAAGAGGGTCATTAATGCGACTCACTGTCCATATGATCAACTTTAATAACTGTTTTCATTAAATCTCCAGGTGCTTCATCTGGTTTAATATATCTTAATCTGTTAATATATCTATTGACATACATTCATGGACAATACAGTAATGCACATGCTATAAAACTAAATCAGCTGGGTTTTTTTTTTTAAATCAAGGTACTAAAATCTAGAAAATATGAAGCAAAAAGTTTTAGGTCACTGACAGAAAACAACACTGTTTTTTATTTTAATTTGTATATATATATATATATATATATATATATATATATATACATATAGCATTGCAACAGTTAAGTTGTAGAAGTTGAGTTCTAAGAAGAAAAAATACAGTAAAATTTACCATTATAGTATTACGTAAAATTATTTCTTTTTTATTTTAGTTTTCATTTTAATTCTAGTTCAAGGTGTAATAATTTTCTATAAAATAATTCTACTAAAGCATAGAAAATATCAAGCAAAATATTGAGATCTGTGGCTGTCATGTTGATTATTTTTATTTCTAACACTAACAGCTGCAGAAAAGATGAATGTTTTTATGTTGTACAGTAATTCTGGTGATTTGTGAGCAGCATTCGTCCCAGCTTGATCTTTTACAGAAGTCTCTATTAATTTCGGTTGTGCTTTATTTAGCCGCGGCAGCAGGTTGTTTTGCAGGATCTGCTGGACTGGATAAATGAAATGTGATTTGTGGGTGTCCTGGGGATTGACTCTGCCCATTCACCCTAATTAATATTTAATCCCTCTTTAATCAATGTACAGCCCGTTAATTTGTGGCGGCGGCAGGTATTGATCCCGATATTTCAGATGAAACGGTGAAGCCTGTTGAGTTAGTGTGACGCTCCGACGCTTCATTATAAACGAGAGCGCGGGCAGATCAAAGAGTCTCCTTTGAAATCAGATCATTAGGACGGAAGACGTCTGATCCGGTCCAGAGCCTACCGACCGAACCGAGAACTTCACGTCAGAAGAGCAGCGTTATTTTTATATACGATATATGTGTAACAGGGCTGACGAGACGAGAGGCGTGCGGATCCATGTGCAAGCTTTATTTCACAAGAGAAGTGGTCATACACTGGCAGGGTCGATCGATGGCAAACAGGAATATGGCAGGCAAAACATGGACAGGATTCGTGACAATATGTAGGGATTGTGTGTCTGAATACTGTATATAGTATGTTAATATTACATTTTTAATACTAATATTAATTACTTAATAGTAACATATAGTAGTTTTTATTCATTTAAAAAAATATATTGTTTGTTTATTTATTTATTAAATGTTGTAGGTTTAGCGATTTTAGTACTTCAACCCAAATTTATTTAATTTAGTTGCCAAGGCATTTACATTTTTTAATATTTTATTTTTTCCCCTATATTTAAAATGTATACTATTTTATATTTAAATTACCAAAAATTATTTTTACATTTTATTATTATTATTATTATTATTGTAGTTACCAATAACACTGCAGAATGAATAACTAATAATTACTTTTAATATTTAGAATATTTAGAATTTTTAATAATTAGAATTTTAATATTTTAGAATTTTTTTCTATGTACATATTTATTTTAATCTTTTTCATTTCACTTTGTGTGCATGTCTGTATATATATATATATATATATATATATAAATGCATTATATTATGTATTATAGTATATTATCCTATACTACTACTACTACTATATTTTTATATATAGTAAAAAAAAAATATATAACATGCATTTTGTATGATCCCTCTTATTTTGGTAAAATAATTAACATTTTGCAGACCACATCTTTATATTTAAAAATATACAAAAAACTACCAATATATTAAATTGATATATTTCTACCAATATATATATTTTGGACATATATATTTTTAAAAGCATTTTAAACATATTTTGCCCTCCATGTATTTCATTTCCAGGGGGGAAAAAGCCCAATTTTGACATTTGAAGAAAAACTTTATTTGTTAGCTATAACACATGTGAACATACATGTACATATATATATATATAGATTTTTTTTTTTTTGTAATATTACAATATATTAAAAATTAGTTAATTAATTATTAGCTCATTATAAATCTCGTTTTTTTTTTTTTTGTCTCTAGTAGGTTATTCAATCCACATTTGCATCTGTCCTAAATGTAGGCTTTACTGTAAGATTAAAAATGTATTTTATTGCCCCTGAAATACATTTTGAAATACATTTTCATATATGAATGTTTTCCACTTCAAAGATATATTTCATTGACCTTCACTGTTACAGCATATATTTACAGCATATACTCTTCTCCATTCATGAGCTTCTCCATTGTATTCAAAAAATATTTCATATCATTAGAAACCATAAGAGTTTATTTTTCAGAACGTAGTGACGTTTCTCCAAGCGTGGTTTGATCCAGTGCTCATTACAGTGTTAACGGGAATAATAGTGTCACGTTTTCCTTTCAGGAGCAACTCTGTGAATGTCTCGCTGAACTAAAGTAATAATTCACCCAAACGGGATCGTTCTGTCGTCTTTTACTCATCTGGCTTCCTTTCTTCAGGTTTGACGTCATGACGTTCAGATCAGAGTAATTTTTATAATGAATGTGAGCGCAGATTTAGTCTGTTCCACACAGATTGTGTTACGCGCTTCTTTCATGACATTCAGTCATTTTGGAGCATCTGTTTGAAGAGGAGCAGCGTGAACTTTCTGCTTTCTGCGGTGTTTCACAGAAAAAAGAAAGTCGTGCAGGTTTGAATGACATGAGGGCGAGTAAATGATGACAGAACGCACATTTTTAGGTGAACTGCCTCTTTAAGTAGTTTGCAAAAATTGTCTCCTGTTGCCGTGTTATTTTGACCTGAGCTTTATGAACACACACACACACACACACACACACACACAGGTTTGTTTTTGTGAAAAGTGGGGACATCCCATAGGCGTAATGGTTTTTATACTGTACAGACCATATATTCTATTGCCCTACACCAACCCTACCCCTAAACCTACCCCTCACAGGAAACTTT
>NW_015547735.1:403703-421403 GCF_001515605.1 Sinocyclocheilus anshuiensis
ATCACTCACTCACTCACTCACTCACTCACTCACTCACTCACTCACACACACACAAACACACAGACACACACACACACACACACACACACACACACACACACACACTCATTTTACATGGTAATGTCACACATTCTCAGTCTAAAAAACTTATCACAGTCAAATACATAAAGATTAATAAAAAGTAATGTATGCCAGACTCAAGTGACAAAGCTTGATGTGACCCTCATGGTATTTTATTTTATTTTATTTTATTTTATTTTATTTTATTTTAGTAATGTTCATCACATTCTTGATGAAAGTGCAAATTATGGTTTCGGAGTCAATTCTGATTAATATTTTTTGATATTCTGCAGCTCTGGCCATTATTCGTTATTCTTGTGGAGGTGAAATTGTTGTGAAACGTAAATCTAGGGAGACCTTTTGGATTTTTATTTTAGACACATTATTTCCCAGAGGTCTCAATCAAGAAATTGATTATGGTATGTTTTACTAATTCCTTTTTCTTTTCTTTTTTTCTTTTTTTTTCTCCTTAAACTTGTTTGGAAGCCACTCCCCTAATTGGCAGAGTGACAGACCTGTTGCTGATTACAAGAATGTTTAAAGTATTGTTTGGTACTGCTGTTCTTGATGTCTGATGAAGGCCTTGATAACGGCCGAAACGTCATTTTAATCAATACATTTTTCATCTCTTCAAGAGTGAGTGCTGCACCTTTTTCAATTGATATGGCTTTTTGATTTTTGGTTGCACCTCCTCTATCGTTGGTAGAGCACCTCCTCTCTTTTTCTTTTCTTTTTTTCTTTTTTTTTCTCCTTAAACTTGTTTGGAAGCCACTCCCCTAATTGGCAGAGTGACAGACCTGTTGCTGATTACAAGAATGTTTAAAGTATTGTTTGGTACTGCTGTTCTTGATGTCTGATGAAGGCCTTGATAACGGCCGAAACGTCATTTTAATCAATACATTTTTCATCTCTTCAAGAGTGAGTGCTGCACCTTTTTCAATTGATATGGCTTTTTGATTTTTGGTTGCACCTCCTCTCAGTAATTTTCGTTATTCTTGTGTTCTCATTCTGATCACATATTCCTGCACTGCAGTTTTATGTTTTACATATTTTCATATGGACTCTCAGTAAATGTTCTGGTGTATGTGACAGCTGTGATATTAGCGGTATTGATGCGGTGGTGAGTCTGACTGCAGCACACTGATGCCGCTGGCCATAAACCGCTTTTAGACACATTTCCTGCACAAGCACCACGATGCAAAAAGCAAACAAGCAATTAGGAGGCAAAGTGTGGCGTTTGGAGAGCAGTAATTTCAGCAGGTCGCGAGAGAGATTTACTCGGTATGCGTGTGTTGGCATGCAATGGCAGAATCATGCCAATCGCAAACAGCATCTCAATTAGAGCCTCGGGCGGCTCTAGCATCTATTTGACTCAACGTCAGGACCCTCCATTCCCACTGGACCCTTCAGCAGATCCTTCCCTTAAAGAGCTGAAGACTCTCACAGTGTGATTGAGACACCTGTTACACACAATTTAAAGGAGTAGTTCATCCAAACATGAAAATGTGCTCACCCTCAGTTCATCCGAGATGTAGTTGAGTTTGTTTCTTTGGAGAAATGCAGCATTGCATCAGTGTCTCAGCAATGGATGCTCTGCAGTGAATGGGTGCCGTCAGAATGAGAGTCTAAACAGCTGATAAAAACATCACAATAATCCACAAGTAATCCACAGCACTCCAGTCCATCAGTTAACATCTGGAGAAGACAAAAGCTGAAACAAATCCAGCATTAAGACGTTTTTAACTAAAATACGATCCATAATCCATAATGATTCCTACAGTTTGTCTTCTCAAGACATTAATTGCTGGACTAGAGTGGTGTAGATTGGTCAGCAAAAGATAGAATGTATATTTATGTAGCTATAAATATTTTCAAAGCGCTTTTTATTTAACTTCTTTTGGACTGAAGCAATGCAACACCTGCTGACTGCAATGATAGAGCTTGAAAGATCAAAGACAATTTTTAATATAACTCCGACTGGATTCGTCTGAAAGAAGAAAGTCATATACACCTAGGATGACTCGGGGGTGAGTAAAAACGCAGCCTAATTTTCATTTTTGGGTGAACTAACCCTTTAATACTTTAAAAAAATCAAGGATGCATTAAATTGATCAAAAGTGCCAGTAAAGACATTTGTAATGTTACAAAAGATTTATATTTCAAATAAATGCTGTTCTTTTGAACTTTCTGTTCATCTGTGAATCCTGAAAAATAAAATGCTTCATGGTTTCCACAAAAATTTTGTTTCTTGAGCAGCAAATCAGCATATTAGAATGATTTCTGAAGATCATGTGATGCTGAAGACTGGAGTAATGATGCTGAAAAGTTACACATTCACATAGAAAACGTCCCAGGTTACGTATGTAACCATGGTTCCCCGAGGGAACGAGACGCTGCGTCGGAAAACGCTAGGGGAATGCCTTCAGCGATACCAAGCTCTGAATCATATGTGTAATCAGTCGAATCGATGGGCGAGACGTCAGAGGCGGGTGACGTCATGACCAGGAAGCCAAGCTCTAGTAGGGATGCCGGAAGTATGGCCTTGTGACGCAGCTCGAGTTCCCGAAGGGGAACGTCCCAAGTTACGTATGTAACCATGGTTCCCCGAGGGAACGAGATGTCCGACGGAAAACGCTAGGGGAACGAGATGTCCACGCCGCCAGACTTGCAAATCCCTGCCTAGTGTGGAAGAGCACAGCTATGGCAAGAGAACAGAGGGGCCTGGAGTGGCTCGCAAATCTAGGTCATAGAACCTGACGAACATGAGGGGCGTAGACCATCCTGCAGCGTTGCAGATGTCCTGCATAGGAACTCCTGCCAGAAAGGCCTTGGAGGCCGCCACACTTCTTGTCGAGTGAGCCTTGACCCCCAATGGTGAGGGGAGATCAGAGGACTCATAGGCAACAGTAATGGCATTAACTATCCACCGGCTGAGGGTCTGCTTGGAAGCAGGATGACCTCTCTTAGGGGGACCATAGCACACAAGCAGTTGGTCCGCCTTTCTCCACAGGGCAGCTCTGTGGACGTATGCATCCAGTGCTCGCACTGGACACATACAATTAAGCCTCTGCTGGTCGGGCTCCCTAAAGGGAGGAGGATAAAAAGCGCAGATAATTGGTCCTCTGTAATGGAGAAAGCACACTTTTCTTGGCGTTCAACCCC
This sequence comes from Sinocyclocheilus anshuiensis, assembly GCF_001515605.1. NCBI lineage: Eukaryota > Metazoa > Chordata > Actinopteri > Cypriniformes > Cyprinidae > Sinocyclocheilus > Sinocyclocheilus anshuiensis. The sequence continues at coordinate 406,926 of NW_015547735.1, forward strand.
AGCTCTCTCATGTGGACGAGAACGACATCTCGATGCCGAACCACCATCTGCTCCGATTGAGCTAGAATCAACCAATAGTCGATATAATTGAGTATGCGGATGCCCTGGCGTTGCAGTGGAGCCAGAGCAGCATCCACACACTTCATGAAAGTGCGGGGTGAGAGTGCAAGGCCGAAGGGAAGAACCCGATATTGGTAGGATTTTTGCCCCCGAAAGCCAACCTCAGGAACCTCCTGTGATGGGAAAGGATGGAGATAGGCCGAGCTCTAGGAGTGGAGGCCTCAGCATAACGACTCTCTAAAGCGAGAGGAGGCCTCTACACCCCACTCTAGCCTGCCTAGCGGAGCTCTGGCGAGCGGAGGCCTCAGAAACTCTCTGTAGCGAGAGGAGGCCTGACGACACTCGCAGAAAAATGTCCGCTCTTGGAGCGGAGGCCTCAGCATGACAACTCTCTAAAGCGAGAGGAGGCCTCTCGCAGCGCAACCCTCCATCCTTCTTTGGAACGATGAAGTACCGGCTGTAGAACCCGGACTCCCTGTCGAGAGGAGGGACCACCTCGATGGCCCCCTTCTTCAAGAGAGTATTGACTTCTTGTTCTAATACCAGAACCTGCTCTGGGCCCACTAATGTGAGAAAAACCCCTTTGAAAGGCGGCGGCGGAGCGCCGAATTGATTGCGATAGCCTCTTTATAAAGTTTGCAGGACCCAGCAAGATACATTTGGCAGTAGTTTCCACGCTGCTAAATAATCTACTAAGGGAACCAGTCTCTCGAGACTGGCCTCTGGTGTCTTTTTTCGCCCTTTTTTGCCTTTAGTTTAGACATCTTTTGCTGGAGCTTATATCTTGAATGTTTGTGCAACTTTGGACAGACAACAATAAATAAGACTCACAGAACATAGATCGTGACCGACACACACAGAGAGCTTTGCTGAATGACAGAAAGCTAGCGACGGCTGCACCTCATGTGATTTTAAAGCTTCCTGGTCATGACGTCACCCGCCTCTGACGTCTCGCCCATCGATTCGACTGATTACACATATGATTCAGAGCTTGGTATCGCTGAAGGCGTTCCCCTAGCGTTTTCCGACACAGCTCGAGTTCCCGAAGGGGAACAGCTATTTTAAATGTTAATAATATTTTTAAAAACTTTTTACAATATTTTTGGTCAAATAAATGCCGCCTTGTAACCCCACAGTTATCCATATCTTAATTTTATACAAATATATTGTGTATACATTGATTAGTAATAATTTCTATTATCCTGTTTGAATGGAATAGCCATTATTTCTATAATTCTGTTTGGAGTCAAAATGACATGATTCACCTTTAACTGCAAACCAGCAATATAGTATAAATTGATGCAGTGAAGCGTCAGAAACTGAGAGATCCCATATAAATGTGAATATATGAGGATGCTGAATCTGCTGAGGCTGCAGGAAAGAAACTCTGTGTTTTAATGGGGATGAAGTGACGAAGCGATGAACTTATTAAACTCCCACAGTCCCTTTCTCAACTCTTACGACGTGAGATTTTTCCCCTAACTTGAATCATTGTAACTGTGTGTTTTGAAGGCCTGTTTGTTTTCAAATTTTCTCTCAGCAGTTTGACAAGCACCTTTATATATTTCAGAAATACAAGCAGGGTTTGTTTTTTTGGCTTTCCTTCGGCTGGGTTTCCGGCAAAAGCTCGTCTTTGTTGAATCTTCTCACAGAGATCACAGCCGACTCGATTCATATTCACGACGACACCTCAGTTTGAAATGACTGTCAGATTAATCACAAAGCACCGACAGCGAGGATTTAGAGTCTGTCTGTCCTCTCCGGCTCCGGCTTTCACACAGAAACACAACGTTGTGTGTTAAATACTCAAACACTCGCTCACGTGGCTTCAGAGATCAAATGGAGCTATCCCTGTGTTTAATTACAGTACCATAGAACATTTTTATGTTTGTGGAGTTTAACATGTCTGTTTGAAAGAAGTCTCTTCTGCCCACCAGGGCTGCATTTATTTGTTCAAAAATACAGTAAAAATTTTAAAATATTATTACAAATTAAAACAGCTGTTTTCTATGTGAATATCTGTATTTCAGCATAATTTCTCCAGTCTTCAGTGTCACATGATCTTCACAAATCATTCTAATATGCTGATTTGCTGCTCAAGAAACATTTCTGATTATTATCAATGTTGAACACAGTTGTGCTGACCAATATTTTTGTGGAAACTGTGATACGTTTTATTTTTAAGAATTCACAGATGAATAGAAAGATCAAAAGAACAGCATTTATTTGAAATAGAAATCTTTTGTAACATTGTAAATGTCTTTACTGACACTTTTGATCAATTATATGTGTCCTTGATGAATAAAAGTATTAATTTCTTTCAAAAAATGTATCTTACTGACATTGTATAGACTGAAAAGCAATAGAAACATTTTTCAGTAATAAATTGCTAGTAAATTTGACAAACAATTACAAAGAAACAGAAAGTAACGCATTGAATTAAATGTAACATTTTAAAGTAGAAAACCTGAAATGGCATTATATACAGTATATATATAACCTTGCACAATCTGCTGTATATTTATGTGATGGTGTTAGTTGGTCTGATTTATAATATGCTGTTATATCCATTTCAGGAGCTGTAAACCTCATTCTGCAAAAACATAAGTATCATAAATCTGAATCTACAGCCACAATGTCAGTTTTTATTATTTGGCTCCAGGCTGAAACAGTCTGAAATATTGTGTATCAATTCACATTAAGATTATCTTATTGCCCCCATAAATGTTTGTCTTCTGTTTAGTGTTTTAAACCAAGATCAGTTATTGATTTTATAGAATAAGATACTCGATAGGTTGTGAATTGCAGTCAGTGTTTCAATGCTTTGTTTGTAAGGTCACTGAATTTAAACAGAGCCTATAAACAAATAGCCTGAGGTTAAATTTATGGCACTAATGAGTTGGGTGGCCCGAATCACACAGACTGACAAAAACAGATCCTCCCTCCCCATGTCCTGACTTTCCCAAGATCCCTTGACTGGGACACTCAATCCTCATCAGATCCTCCCCTTGGTTCTACAGGAACACGACGGTTAATCTCTGTCGCGATGGCAAAATAAAGTGAATGTCAGCGTGTGGTATCACCTTGTCATTCCGCAGAACACGTGGCATCTTAGCACGCTAGCTAAATTGACACTGGCATTGTCGAGATGAAATGGCGAGGAGCGGCTCCCAGGGGACTCGTGCTGGCATTTGTTTGACAAACGAGTGACTGTGACATAGTGCCACACAGCATCTTTACACAAACAGCTGTAGAAAGATGCGACTTCAACTGAAAATGTCACACGTGCTGAGGATCGAGTGCTGGCTGCATTTAAAAAACACTGGAAACAAATGGTTTCCAAGACATTCCATTAATACGTTTCTCACAAATCTCATCCGTGCTTGTGAAAGTTGTTGCTTTTGATTGCTAAATGAGTCGCAGATAGTTGAGAACACTTGTGACAAAAGAAAAAAGCATCTAAAGTGTAAACAGCAAGTTTAATGCACAGCATGATTCATTGTTTTCAAGGTCGGGTCGTTGCAGTTCAAGTCTCAGTGTTTATTGGTGCATCCGTGTTTATTTCAGACCTGCGTTCCAGATTTCTGCAGACTAACAAGCTTTGACTTGCAGAGTTTTGATGCTCAGGCTGATGGTACGTCTTGTGTGGGTGGTTTATAGTCACACGCTGTCTGGTCGTATAAAGCGATGTGCAAAATAGCAAGACACACAGGAGAATAGGGTACAAATTTTAACTAATAGATGTCTCGGTACTTTCCCTAGTTAAATAAACACTGTACAATAAGACAATTGTTTTGTATTACAGATTTTCTGAAATGTTATGTTTAAATACGCAAATGAGGCATTATCTAATGAAATATGCACTCATTTGCTTTAAATGTACAGAACAGATATATAAAAATTGGTTTAAAATTCTTGTTTGATTTTCTTGATATATTAGAGTTAAAGGTTTTTATTGAAGGGATTTTGGATTTCTCTTTTTATAATTCCATAAATCAGAAAATACCACAGGCAGACAGAAAAAAAGCATTTCAGCTATGTTTTAGAAGTAAAATGTTAAATATATATCAATTTAATGTTATATGAAGAAACCCCTCAGTAAAAATCTTCAGAATACAGAGAGGATTCAAACTCTAAAATGTGGTGCATGTAAGAGCTGCTGAAGTAGGTAAAAAACTTTCAAAAGTATGCATTGGAATTAAAATCTAGCCTATAGGCGCAAATAGATCAAGTGCAATAAACAAACACTTAAATGTGTGTTTTGGATTTTTTCTTTCCAATAGTTTGAACATTGGTTTAAAATTCTTGTTGACATATTAAAGGTTTTTCCAGAGGTGATTCTGCATTTCTCTTTTTATCACTCCATGAATTAGAAAATACTGTCAACAGAAAGAAAAAATACATTTTCACCATGTTTAATAAAATGTTAAATATATGTCAAACTAATGTTATATGAACAAACCCCTCAGTAAAAACCTTCAGAATATAGAGATGAATAAAACTCTAAAATTTGGTGCATGTAAGTGCTGCTGAAGTGGAGAAAAAACTTTTAAAGTTGATGTATTGTCATAGAAATCTATAGACGCAAGTAGTTAACGAGTCTTAAATAAACACTTGGATGTTTTCTTTCCACTACTCTGAAAGAAGACATGTTATGGTACCATAATTGACCAGTGCACAAAGAAAAACAATGATTTTTGCTATAGTGTCTTGTCTTGATCCGTGGTGTTTGTTCAGCAAAGTTGGGTAGAAGTCTGTTTCTAAAAGGCCATTTCAGCTGTATTGCGTGAAACGCCTTCATAGATCTAGATTATTCACATGCATCAGACATGCATCGCTGCTTCTACACTTGTTCATGCAACATTAACGTGCATATATGGTTCCATCAATGCTCCATTATGCTCTAATGGGTGTGTAATGTGTCAAATGGTATGATTAGAGATTGAAGTGATTTTTTTTCTCATGCAGATTCGATGGACCAAGACAGCAGGCAGCGTGTCGGACCGATTCCAGGACTCCAGCGTATTCAACGAAACCCTTCACATCGCAAAGATCCAGAGACATCAGGGCGGACGCTATTACTGCAAGGCTGAGAACGGACTGGGTTCACCGGCCATCAAGTCCATCAGGGTGGATGTCTACTGTGAGTTCTGCTCAGATGTTTCGTCTAAATGTCCTGCAGAGAAATGATAATGAGTCAGTAGTCATCATAAATGAATGTGGAGCAGTTCAGATAATTTGATAAGAAACATTTGAGTTCATATTAAAATCTCTAACTCTTGCTTTGGCAGATCTGAGTGATTATTAGGTCTTTTTTGTAGGAGAAACATTTGAGAAGAAGTTATTTGTCTCCATTCACTCTCATTGCAGTAAAGGAGAAACAGTTGATATTATAGAGATCTCACTGATGATTTCTCTTTTCTGTGAGTGGTTTCTTCGTGTGGATTGTTGGTGTTTCTGAATCACAGTCAGTGTGAATGACCCTTTTGACTTTGTGTTTTTTTATGTAGGCTGCGTGAACTCTATTTAATGGAAAGAAATAGACCAAATGCAAATAAAGGTTATTTTCTATGGAAGCCCATTTCCTCCACAGAATACAAAATAAATAAATTGCGACATTTCATCTCACAATTCTGATTTTTTTATTTTTTTTGCAATTCTCGCCAAAAGTCAGAATTGTGAGAAAAAAAAAATTAAGTGAATAAACTCAGAATTGCAAGACATAAAAAAAAAAAAATGAATTGCAAGAGTTTCTGAATGATCTCACAATTCTGACTTTTTTCCCTCAGAATTCTACATATCGCAATTCTGTTTTTGGTTTCTGCCACAGAATAAAAACTTTGAAAAAAAGTATTTGCGACTTTTTATCTCACAATTCTGACTTCTTTTTTTTTTTTTTTTTTGCAATTCTAAGTTTATACTGTATGTCACATTTCAGACTTTTCTTCTCAGAATTGCGAGTTTATATCTTGCAGTTCTAAGTTTATATATTGTAATTCTGAGTTTCTTGCAAAACTAATTTTATATCTCACAATTACAATAAAAAAAAGTTCTGAATTGTGAGATATAAACTAAGAATTGCAAAAAAAAAAGAAAAAAAAGTCAGAACCGTGAGATGGTCACAATTAACTTTTTTTAACAAACAAGTTTCTATGCTTTCCTGCTACAAAAAATGGCATTACATTTACATTTAGTCATTTTGCAGACGCTTTTATCCAAAGCAACTTACAATTGGGGAATACATAAAGCGATTCATCTTAAAGAGGCAAACAGACGGGAAGTGCTTGTAATACCAAGTTTCAGGCATTTGTTCAAATAAGTACAAGCTAGAAAGGGAAGGAATAAATAAAGAGAAAGACATTTTTTTATTAAATTTAGGATGAACTAGTCATTAGATCTGAATAGTTCTTCAGTTCCAAATTGTGGAAGTTTAAGGACGTATGAAGTTTAAGGACTATATGATTTTGTTCTGTTTTTATGATTGTTGACTGTACATTGTGATTACCGTGAGACCTTGTGTAGAAGCCAAGACAGACTATGTATATGTAGTGACCTTTTATGTCAGACTTAATGTTGTCCATCTCATTTAAGATTTTGGCAATGACTGACAGCAGTTGAAGCTGAAATTTCAAAAGAGAGAATTGCATTGTTTTTATCATTAAAGATTATAGAGAGCAGACATTTAAACATTATTTGGACAAAGAGAGGAGGATTAGAACCAAAACTAACACCAGATTTAAACCTGTGTTTCCCAAAACCTGTGTCTAACCACTATGCCACGGCTCTGACAGTATGTGCAGCTCTTTTAGGAATAGTTCATATATATGTAATATTTTTATATAGAAACCTTGGAGACAAAATCTCAAGAATATCATATTTTCTGGTCCTGCTCATATTTCACCCAAAATCAGGAGAAAATTACATGCAACCCCTCAAATTCTTATCACTGTAATCCAAACAAAATAATTACTTAAACTGTGAAGTGTTTATACATCATGCTAGTACTTGTTGTACTAAAAATAAATTATACTGTTAAAAAATATGTTTTTGTATTATTTTTGAATGAGATTCTAATGAGAATCACTGTTGAGAATAATTACAATCACAAAAACAATATAATAATTACTTGTACTAAAAATAAAGTCTGCTGATATATATACCTGTATATATACCTGTAAGTATTATTTAAATGAGAATCAATGATGAGAATAATGAGAGTCATTAAAACAATTAAAAGTAATATGACCAGTTACAAATTACATTAATGAGAGTTTGGGCAGAAATGTGTTGAATTGTCATGAAAATAATGTTGCATTGAAATAAAATGTAAACGATCCTGCAATGGCTTCATTTACTTTATGCAAAACATAATTTCAACGTTTTCTCTTTTGATTTTGGGGTGAATATGATTCTGGCATGTTAATGAGGGTCAAACGAGCATCCCAGCATCTCTCCAGAACATCATCCCGAACCCAACAGAACCTCATCCAGTATTCAGAATCGTAGAGGAGCATTTGATCAGCTCTGTGTTTCTGTAACGCTGGCGGTTTGTCTTCAGCCGCCGCTGGATCAGTTTCACACATCCAGGTAGAAGCAGGAGAGTTGTGGAGGTGTGGAAGATTGTGTTTCAGCTGTGAACTGGAGGAGAGAGAAGAGACGAGAGCATTTCCACGAGCTGTTTGATAGAGCGGCCAAAACTCTCAGCCTCTCTTGACACGAGCTTCAGATCTGAGACCTGAACCACATCCAGATCCGCAGCAGTAGAGTGACTGCTCAGGGTGGAGGAGGACAGCATGATCATAACTGTAAATACTCATTTATTTAGCTGTAAATTCACAGAACACACTACTGTTTAACATTCTGGAATAATTAAGTTTTTTTTAAGATTTATGAAAGTCTCTTCTGCTCACCAAGTTGGCATTTATTTGATAAAAATACTGTAAAAATTGTGAAATATTATTAGAATTTTATTAGAATAAGTGTTTTCTATGTGAATGTTAAAATGTAATTTATTACTGTGATCAAAGCTGAATTTTCAGCATCATTACTGAATTGACTGAACACCAGTTTTCAGTAACTGTAACAGATTCCAGTTACATTTATTTTGTAATTAAATTACGTAACGCTGTTACATGTAACTAGTTACTCCCCAATGGTCAGAAATTCAACGGGATTAAGAAAACAGTCATTGCACAGCTGTGTAAATGCTGTTTTTAATAATCTGAGATGTAAAGTGAACGTCACTGGTTCCTCGGTTGCTGTTGCCTCTCCGCATGTTTTTCATTAGCTGGAGAATTCCTCTGGAGAAATGCTAAAGTCATCCCCGCGGGCCGAGCGTAATTGATGGTTCGCTGCCAGCGCCGCTGTTTTTAGCTCACAGTAGTAGCCTTGATTGTTATTTAGCATTGAAATTGCTGCCTCTAAAAAACCTTCAGTGCTGAAACATGAAAAATGGTGTTGCACGGCCCGTCTCTGCGGATGGACAGTTCCATTAAAGCAGACGTTTACTGAAGAGAAACGCCTGGAATTAAAGAGAGCGACAACCAACACAAACCACTCCTAGAGAGTTTTAAACTTTGCTTTATACTTTATTTCTCACATTTGAGTTTATTATTATTATTATTATTAATATTTGTTTATTCATTGTTATAACAATTTATTAATTCTTATTATATATTACAGATAATATATTATTATAAAATTATTATATACTTATAATTAGTATACGTATATATATATATATATATTATATGCTAATTTCTTTCACTATTAATACATCATTATAAATAATAATAATTCAGGTATTAAAATAATTTATATATATTCATATATTCACATGAAGAGTTTATTTGTAAAAACATAACTCCATTTTTTGTAATTTTCAAAAATCATTTTTTTTATTGTTATGTTTTTATTTGTGTTTTATTGTGTTAGTAAGCTGTATTTTTTGTTATTTTTTAACCTAATCAAAATTACCCAACTGCAGTTTGGTTTAGATTAATTGGAATGCACAATGATTTTAGAAAATTAGGAGTTACCTGTTTTTGCAAATGAACTCTTCATATATATATATATAGAGAGAGAGAGAGAGAGAGAGAGAGAGAGAGAATTATTAAAATCATTTCTCTCTCACTGTATTCATATTCACAATCTGTTTATCTGGTTATTAATCAGTGTCGCTCATTTGCATTAGATTTAATTACTTTAAAATTTACCAAATTATTCTATTCCTTCAAAATCATTATTTATTAAGTGTAATATATAAAATATTATAATAGTTTCTTTCACTATATTTATACTGTATGTGAGTCTGCTTCTTTGGTTATTTGCATTTGATTTAATCACTTCAAAATATTTACATTCCTTAAATTATAATAATTTATTAATTATTGTTATGTTATATAAATATTATAATTCTCTCTCTTTCACCATATTGATAATGTGCTCTTGGTTAGAAATTAACATTATGATTATTTATGTATTATAATAATGTGTTAATTATTACATTTAAAACAATTATTATATAGTTATTACATATTATTTATCTTTCATCACCACTACAACTTTCACTGTTGCTCATTTGCATTTAATTAATCACTTTAAAATATTTCTTATCCCTTTTTATATCAGAACATTTCTTGATTTAAAATTGTTTGGATTTTGAAATCTATTTGTTTGTGTTCAAGAGTCTTGCAGACAACATTTTTCTTGCATTTTACATCTACATACTTTCATGCATCATCCCTATTGAAATCAGTGCATTTAAAACATTTGAATATTTAAAAGCTATGATAATTTCTCATTAACACATAATTAATTGTCATTTGATCCCTTTTGGGGTTAATTATAATGATGTGAAAAACCCTCTTTCATTATTTTTGCATCAAAATTGACTTAAATGTCTCCCTGTTATATTGAATGTATGATGAATTTAATATTTATGTCATGTTTATATCATATGTGACTCTGGAGCACAAAAGCAGTGTTAAGTCGCTGGGGTATATTTGTAGCAATAGCCAACAATACATTGTATGGGTCAAAATTATACAGTTTTCTTTTATGCCAAAAATCATTAGGATATTAAGTAAAGATCATGTTCCATGAAGATATTTAGTAAATCTCCTACCGTAAATATATCAAAATTTAATTTTTGATTAGTAATATGCATTGCTAAGAACTTCATTTGAACAACTTTAAAGATGATTTTCTCAATATTTAGATTTTTTTGCACCCTCAGATTCCAGATTTTCAAATAGTTGTATCTCGGCCAAATATTGTCATATCCTAACAAACCATACATCAATGGAAATATTATTTATCTATATTTCACAAAATTGACCCTTATGACTGGTTTTGTGCACCAGGGTCACATATTATATATCATAAAGAACTTACAGAAATTACAGCTGTGCTGCATCTCAACTCTTCTCTTTTTGTATCATCTCTTCTTCTATCATCTTTTCTCATATCTTCTCTTTTTTTACCTCCCTTCTTGTTTTTCTCATCTCATATCTTGTTGTATCTTCTCTTCTCACATCTTCTCATCTCCTCTTGTTTTCCCATTCTCATTACTTTTTCATCTTGTCTCTTTTTGTGTATTTTCTCATCATACCTGCTTGTATCTTCTCTTTTATTCTCCTTCATCTCTTCTAGTTTTTCTCATCTCATATCTTCTCTACTTGTATCTTCTTGTTTTTCTCATCTCATATCTTGTTTTTTTTTTCATATCTTCTCATCTCTTCTCTTTCATCTCATCTTGTCTCTTCTCATCTCGTCACTTTTTTACATCTTCTCATCTCATATCTTCGCTTCTCGTATCTTCTTCACTTCTCACATCTTCTCGTCTCATATCTTAGTCTCGTCTCAGAATAGAGCATGCTTATTATAAGTTGGTAAAGTGTGTAGAAGTTTTATAGATGTTTGGGGCATAAATGAGGTTTTATGTACAGTATGTGAAGATGGTGATTTGTTGAGCACTTTAAAAAAATTATGTATTTTTCTTTTTTTTCTTTTTTGTTTTACAGTTTAATTATGTAGTTTGTATTTTTTAAAGTTTTTTTCTGTGATTAAAAAATGCTGTCAAATTCACATTCTCACATCTTCTCGTCTCATATCTTCTCATCTCGGCCAAAATGAGTTGAAAAATATCGCCATTTCGGATATCGGAAAAAATCAAATATTGTGCATCCCTAATATATATATATATATATATATATATATATATATATATATATATATTTCTCATAGTAAATATATATATAATATATAAAAAACATTTTTTTTTCTTTGCAAAAGGAAAGTCAGTCAAGGTTTTGTGCACCTAGAACTGTTTTGTACCATATATATATATATATATATATATATATTTATTTATTTATTTATTTATTTATTTAATTTTTTTATTTAATTTTTTTTAAATATGAAAGCTGCTGTTCTCCACTAAATACAAATAAAATAAAATAAATGTTAACTGATTTCTTTTTTTTTAGCTAGTTGACAAGGCAAGATTTCTCATTTTTATTTAGTTTAATTTGATGTACTATAATAACTACAACTAAAACTGAAATAAAATTAATAAAGCTATCTATACACATTAAATGCATATATTATACACATTAAAATGAAAGCAAAATATAAAAACAAAAATTCAAAATATTAATAAAAACTATACTGATAATAAAATAACACTGATTAAAGCTAATATACACACACACAAAATACATTAAAATATACAATATTATTGATATTTTTTAATTCAGTTAAGTTGCAGGGCTGTGTTATTATATTATGGCATGTTGTAATGGCCTATTCATCTTTACATTTTCATAAATGATGTTGAAGTAACAAACAAAAAATTTCACATCAGTTTCTGCCTTTATATGAAAGCATCCGCAGACAAACAATTTGTGCAGTTCTCCAATAACAGCAGAAGAACAGCTGTGTGTTTTCTAGCTTTCCTGAGCTCCGTTTTCAGTAGCGGATGTCTTGCTTCGCTCATCTGTGAGTTTGCTCCGGTTTTCTGCTGGTCTGAGTTCGGCCAGTGGCTCGTTCTCCGCAGAGATGAATTGTCGGGCTGATGAAGCTCGGCAGACGCCGCTGTCTCTGAGAGAGCAGAGGAAGAGATTCATTACTCCTCTGACTTCCCCACTGGCTCTCATTAGTTCTTCATCTGCAGGAGAAAGAGTCTGAGCTCCCGATCGAAGAAGTCGCTCGCTGCGAATCGGGGTCGAAATTAAAGGGATAGTTCCCCAAAAATGAAAATGTGCTCTTCATTTACATCCCAGATGTAGATGAGTTTTCAGTCGAACAGTAAAGAAGTTTTTAGCTTGGTGATTCATAAAATGCAAGTCAGCGGCTGTTTGTCACATGAGAGTAAAAAAAAACAACATATCAGAGACACAAAATGAATCCCCGTGGCTCCTGACGATATATTGAGGTCTTATGAAGTGAAGCGATTGGTCTGTGCAAGAAACTAATTATTATTTACAACATTATTATCTGTAATCCAGAGCCTCAGGCAAACGGTGAAATCTGATTATTTTCCGCAAACTGGTTCTTTTGGACAGTTCGTTTCAAACTGATTCAAATAACGGACCCACTAGTTCTTTTACGTAATCACACAATGATGTAAAGTATATGTACTAAAACATATTAATATTAAAAACGTTTTTAGGGTTTCTCATGATTTGTGTAAAAAGGTAAGCTGAAGTTCATTCACTTTACATGCTTTAGACATTTCACACATCATTTAATAATGTAATTTAATAATAGTATCATTTCGTGATCATTTTAGCCATGCGATCGTGCGACTGCGAGTTCTCTCCTCATAATATACAACAAACTGCAGACTAAATATGTAAGTAAGAGATTTATTTTACATTGTAGACACCATCAGTGATTATAACGGGAGTTTTTGCGGAAGTGAACTCACATTAGACTGAATGTATGGTGGCTGATGGATGCGGGTCCGGCACTTCTCATAATTGTTTTAATTGTTTTCTAAACAAAACGTTTAATATGGTAGGGGTGTGCAATATTGACAAAAAATATATCTCAATATTTTCTGGGATTTTATCAGTACCGATAATTAGACGATATTTTGCTGTGTGTGTTATTGTGCTGATATCTTAAGGATTAACGTGGACAGCTGACTTCTAAAGTTTTTGATATTCTTCATTCTGTGTGGTGATCCGTTCACAGCAGTGATAGAAATACATTTTTTCCAATACGTTTAAATTGATTTTTTTTTTTTACTTTTATGGGCATTTTTACCTTTATAAAGTGTGCATCATCTTTTGAGTCAAATTCTTAAATTGAATCAGTCAATTAGAATAATAAGCCGTTTGGGCTGTTACCAGTCCAAAATCAGTATTGACAAAATTAATCTTTGCAATGCAGAGGAAACACAGAAGCTGCATTAGAAGGGGCATTTAGATGCATTTACACACTGTTTAATGCAGGACATTAATGCATTTAACCTGCAGTTACAAATGCATTAATACTGTTTTGATATGTTAAACATAAAACGTTGAATACTGATACTGAAAAAAAATGAAAGGATACTTTAAATGTGAAATTAAAACCGCCAGCAGCTGGCAGCAAGTCACTGTTAATAAGTGAGTCATTGCGACTGAACCAAATCATTTAAAGATTGATTCATTCAGGAACAAAACAGCGTCATGTTGTTCAGAGACACAAATTGGAGTTATATTTGTTGGCGAAATAGAGCAAAAACAGTCAATTTTATGTCTAAAAGTAAGTGTCGTGATATTAAATTCTTGTTTATTGAACTGCTGTATAAAAATCAATATCACATTTGCAATCATGCTGCTTTCTGGTGGAAAAAAAACGTCAGTCTTCGCGTGATACTGATTAACTATATGAAATGATATAAATATATACATTTATGCCCCCATATCTTGACATTTGTGATCATTCTAAATGCATTTTAAAGGGGTCATATGATGCTGTTAAAAAGAACATTATTTTGTGTATTTGGTGTAATGAAATGTGTTTATGCGGTTTAAAGTAAAAAAAACATTATTTTCCACATACTGTACATTATTGTTTCTCCTCTATGCCCCGCCTTTTTGAAACGCGTCGATTTTTACAAAGCTCATCGGTCTGAAAAGCGAGGTGTGCTCTGATTGGCCAGCTATCCAGTGCGTTGTGATTGGCCGAATACCTCAAGCGTGAGACGGAAATGTTACGCCCCTCACCATACTGTGATGCCCTGTCCGGCCGGAGCGACGAGACAAAAACATGAAAACCCATTACAAACGAGGCATTTGTTGCATCCAGTGGGGACATAATTACTGATTATAATGACTTATACTGTCTTTTTACGCGTTGCGTTGCATTGCATCGCGCCGCGTAAACATAAAACTCTGTCTGCATTTGTGATCAGAGAAATGACAA